>NC_079913.1:2111050-2196050 GCF_024868665.1 Triplophysa rosa | reverse complement strand
CTTTTTTATTTTATTTTATTTTTTACAAATTATGTCATCCACTTTTGAGAGAAGAAATTAAATGAGTTTTATAACAAATTTAAGACCTGTTTGTATTTGGTATTTGCTCATTTAAGGAAACAGCATCCTAATGTGCAGATTTTAAAATATTTCTTATTTTACGTAATTGTTTTGTTTAGAATGTTTCAAAATCATGAGCATTTTTACTTCCAGGTTTACGTGAATTTTTAACCCCTGGTGTGGTTATTTGGACCCCACTGCAAATGTATGCTTTTTGAAGAGCTTAAATTGACCACTGAAGGATGGAAGTCTCTAGACGAGGGTCCGCTGCTCAGCAGTCGACAAAAGAAGAGACCGAGAACAAAACTAAAGATGAAGCGATTCACCTGAAGAGGAGAATAGGCCTGCTGCCCTCCATCTCTTTCATCATTGGCACTGTGGTGGGCAGTGGCATCTTCATCGCTCCTAAAGGAGTGTTGATGAACTCAGGCAGTGTTGGGGTCTCTCTGATCGTCTGGACTCTGTGTGGTGTTCTCTCTCTGTTTGGTGAGCTGTCTTTAAAAATGCAGCATAAATAACTATTCTGAAATACATTTCAAAATACGCTACCATATGAACATCTGGTGTTTTTGTCAGGTGCTCTGTGCTATGCTGAACTGGGCACAAGCTTTACGAAATCGGGGGGTCACTACACCTACCTGCTGGAGACCTTGGGACCCCTACCTGCCTTCCTGCGGCTTTGGACTGAATTTATTTTCATCAGGTCCGTGCACACAGTTTTGTGTTTCGCTGTGTTGCTAAACTTATGAAAGCATCTCATGCCATGTTTCGTTTTAGACCCGCAGTTGCCTCTTATGTGGCTCTAGCATTCGGCCGTTATGTAGTCGAGCCGTTTTTCATGCCTTGTGCAGCTCCAACAGTTCTGGTCAAATTGGTCAGCATCTTGGGAGTCTGTGAGTGATTTTTCAGATCAATAACACATCGAGCATTTAATGATTTCGACTGGACTGTCACTAAAGAATATTCTTAATGTGACCTGTTTTCTCTTTCTGTCTAGCGTTTGTGGTGGCTGTGAACTGCTGGAGCGTGTCCTTAGCTACTCGTACGCAGGTCTCGCTGACGTTCATCAAGATGTTCGCTTTGATCCTGATCATTATTCCAGGAATCATGGCTTTGGTTAATGGTGAGAATCAGTTTGAATCATGCTGTTGATATTCACAGATCTTCTGGATTCAGACTTTAGGTCTGATTCTTTTCTGTTTTTAGGGAAAACTACAAATTTCCAGGAGGCATTTGACTCTGAATCTTTATCGGTGACCAAACTTCCGCTGGCCTTTTATTCTGGACTCTATGCGTATGGTGGATGGTGGGTATGAACAGTGATGTCTGTATGCGAGTCCTCATAAATAATGTCTAAAGCCAACATTTTGGGTTCTGCTCACAGGTTTTATTTAAATTTCATAACCGAAGAGGTCATTAACCCCAACAGGTAGTCATCTCAACCAAACTCCTTCACAGCATCGTATCAAGTATTCTCCATTACGTTTCTTTTCAAAACCACTTTTTTTATTCTTGTCAGAACTTTCCCACTGGCCATCGTTTTCTCCATGGTTACGGTCACTGTGTGTTATGTGCTGGTGAACGTAGCTTACTACACCGTGATGACAGCAGATGAGCTGCTGATGTCGGATGCCGTGGCAGTGGTCAGTGATCAGTGATGGATTGCATGCAAAATCATAGGAGTTTATATCATTTCACTGTGTAAAGTCATTTCTTCTTGCAGACTTTTGCCAGTCGTGCTCTGATGAGTTTAGCTCCAGCAATTCCTGTGCTGGTCGCGGCTTCGTGCCTCGGGGCTCTAAATGGAGGATTGTTTGGTGCAACCAGGTAATGTTCCCTTAAGGAATCACAGATTCCCAAAACTTTCAAACTCTTGAATCTAGAGAATGGGACGGATATAGCCAGAATTCTTAAATGCAATGTAATACTTAGAATTCCGTCTCCTTTAGTTTTTAGCATAACGACTGAACCTCTTAACATGCTGTCATTTCTCTTTCTGCAGGATGCTGTTTGTGGGAGCCAGAGAGGGTCACATGCCGGTCATCTTCTCCATGATCCATATTCGCCGACACACACCACTGCCCGCTATATTATTTCTGGTACAATCACATTCAGCCCCTCATCCATCCGTGCATCCATGTCCGGTTCCTCTGTGACCTTCACGTCTACTCTGATCTTTCTCCTATTTGCAGTATCCTCTGGTGGTCATCATGATAGCAAGAGGAGAGATCTATCAACTGATCAACTTTGCCTCTTTCTCACGCTGGCTTTTCATCGCCTTGGCAACCCTGGGGATGCTCATCCACCGATACAGATTCCCAGAGCATCCCAGGCCATTTAAGGTCGGTGGGCTAAGTGATATAGTAAGTGAAGGGAATTAAATTCTGTTTGTCTGTAAATGAAATCACTGTTTTTAGGTTCCTCTGGTTATCGCGGTGACTTTTACCCTGGTGTGTTTCTTCATTGTGGGATTGTCCTTGTATTCTGACCCCTGGAATACGGGGGTAAGCTGTGCCCTCACAATCGCAGTGGTTCCGGTGTATTACCTGACAATGAAGACTTCGTTTATACCCAACTGCTGGAAAAACTTCTTCAGTGAGTTTTTGTTGGTTACCACTTGAAAATAACACAATGCACCATGCATCATATTCATGCGTTAAGTGTACATTCAAATAGAAATAAGTCTTGTAGTAGAAATATTGTTGAGGTCAACTTTCTCTTTTTTAGATTATTACAGCCTGCAGCTGCAAATACTTCTGGAAGTGACACAGCAAGAAGTTCAAACCTACTGAGGGAGTGTTCATCAAACAGTGTAAAACACAGATATACATGTACATAGACACATCATCCATCATAACGTTGAACGTTTAGCGGAGCTATCATTACAATACAATACAGTTCAATGGGCATACAATTCAGCGATGAGATGTACAATCTTCTGCTGGATGGGAAAATGGGTGCAAAACTGTCATACGTGCATAAAAGAGGGATCGTATTTAGAAGGCAAAATATGTACTTTGTCAAATGTTAAACAATTTATATTAAAAGACAGGGACTATAAATATGTTAGCAGGAAACGATTTTTGTAATAACTCACGAAGAAACACCAAAACGTGTTTTACAAAGTATCCTTTTATTCATAAGAAAGAGGTACAATAGGAAGAGAACCCAAAGTGTATGCTTTGGATATGATCGCTAGCCTCTAGAGTCTGTTCGAACAGTCCAAATGCCAAAAAGATAACAATGGTCACATTTTTATATGATTTACACATCATGTCACACATTATGAATGAAGTCTTTTTGTGCCAAAAGTGAATCTTACTGAGAAATGTCATTAATGACATTGACAACTTACCCAAAATGGTCATTCATGTTCTATGACTGCAATTACATCATTGGAAAAAAAAAATCACAAAACCATCTAATTCTCATATAGCTGCTTTCATGAATAATTGTGTTTGCTTAGCATATATGAACTGATCTCTACACATGTTAACCTTCTCATGCACATTAAAAGCTTTGAAATAAACCACACTTCTTTACGTTCTTGATGCCCGAAGTACACGAACACAGCAAACCAGACAAACTATCCTGACATGCTCGTAAACACACAGTATGTGATGTAATAAATGTCTCGATACAGTTCAGATTTTCTCGAACACAGTATAAAAGTGCAACACTTGTGTGACCATCTGTGATCGACTAGAAACCCTTGCTTGTAGGACAAACAAGAGGTTTTGCATACAGATGCTTCTTTTTCTCTTAAAATCTCTATTAGCAGATTATTTTCTTATCAGGAGTCTATAAGGGGTGATTGTTACAGTCAGCTCAGGGCGTTCAGAATCATCCAAAACAAAAAACACTGTCAAATTATTGCAGGGTAGTGTAAATATTTATACTATGTATGTCACCTTACATATCTTATAATACTCTCTCTCTGACTCGCATATATTACGACTTGTGCAAATAACATCTAAAGTACATTCACCAACTTCAAATAAAGCAAATAAAGACCTACGCATCTGAAACGCCACATAAAAGGCAGTGAAATAGCATTTGTCAGCAAGGAAAAACACTTATAAAATAGGAGAAAATATATGTACAACAAGAGAGAATGAAAAGAAAAGGCAGTGGAGACAGAGCGAGCAGCAGCCCGGATTACAAAAGAAGAAAAAACGCTACAGTTACTTAAGCTCTGGGATAAACTGGGACCAGCTGATATTGGCCATGCCAAAATCATCATCCTCCAGGCCGGAGAAGCTAATATCCACCAGGATTTTACTCAGACTGTCGTTCAGCGTGTCCAGGACGAGACCCTCGGTAAGCGAGCGGTTGGCAGCCCCCACTTGCAGCTCCCTCGAGCAAGCAGGGGTGGAGCGCCTCGGTGAGGGACGGGCGCAGGTGAGCAACTCTCGAGGTGAGTTGAAAAGGGCTAACTCCTTAAAAGGTGTGCTGTTGAAACTGAACGGCAAGCGTTCGTGCCGTTGTGGGGTAAGCTGCGGCCCGCTGGGTGTACGGATGGGGCTGAAGTCCAGCACGCCTCCTTTACCGACAGGGGTGATCCTCCAGGGCTCCAGAGCGGCGGGTGGCTTGCTGGGTGTGGATGAGGAAGGATGGCTGCTCTTGATAGGAGTTTTAAAGGTGTACTCCCTGCAAGGACTGTTGGATTCGGGTTTACCTTCGTGCTGAGTCTCTGGGTCGGACTCCGCCTCCCGGGTGTCCTGGAAGGCGGAGGCGTCCGAGACCACGCCCGAGTCGAAGAGAGTGCTGTCGGGGTAGAGCAGGACAGGTTCCTCGGTGGCTGGCAAGACCAGGCGCTGTTTGCGACGAGAGCTGCTGTTTTCTCGCTGTCTGGTTTCTGGGGGCGGAGCTCCAGACAGAGTCACAGGCACACACACAGGCTCCTCCTTCAACTTTTGAGTGGCGGGGGCACACAACATCACGGAACTCACGTTGGTTTGAGAGATCTTTCACAACACAGACAGGAGTTAGACATCCATTATGCTAACAAACCATTTAAACCCAAATGTTGTCTTGTGTATTTCAGCTCCTTTTTTACCTTAGGGGCAATCCGAACCCTCCTGCCCCCTCCACTGGATCTTGGAGTGGAGGAGCTTTGAGGATGTGGCGGGGTGGAGAGAGACATGGCGCTGGTGGAGGGCAGGAGGAGCGACGGAAGCTGGATGGGAACCAGATACGAGTCGGTCCGAGGCAACAACGGCTTCATCTTTCTCTCTGAACACGAGGAAACAAAAAAAGAATTGTGCCAAGATATAATTTACTTACTTGGGTAAGCTAAAATGTCATTAATAAAATGTTTTTGATTTAGGTTTTGATATAAAAGGTACATTTCTGTTATTACACAGAATTGATAACAGAAAAGTTACGTTAACTTTAACGTAAACTTTTGATTTTTGAAAATCCATTGGATGTCTTGTTAAAACTGTAAAAACATTACACTCATGCAGTTCTCTGGTAACATGTGTGCAATTATATTTTTGTTCCATTTTTTTCTCAGATAAGGCACAGCTTGTTTTTGTGACTGTACAAAGCGCTCGAATGTTTAGTTTAGGATTGGCTGACCTCAGCTGTAATATTCTGGAACCACATTGTTTTATGCTGTCCCAGGGCTTCATAGCCTATCAATGAAAGAAGCGCTGACCTTTCTTTAACCCAAGGTTAAAACTGGCCCTAACCTGGAGTAAAACATTTTGTGATATTTGCACCTCTCAAACACTCACCCGTGCCACCAGACCCCATCACTTTTTTCGGCTCTGCTGAAAGCCTCTTCTGTTGCTGAAGAGATAACAAAACTTAGTTTCATTTTGTTTACAAACTGTGTGATATTCAATTTATAACCATGGTGTTAGAGCTGACTGTCTGTGCTAGAACTGGACCCTACAAAGGTTAAAAGAACAAAACAAGCAGTGGTCTTGGCTGAACGTGCTTCCTTCCGGTCTGTCTGAACTTCTCAGGCATGGCTGCAACAAAATAACTTATCTTGTATTCTCATCCCTGGTTTGTGTCCTACAAGACTTCTGTGAGCGCGAGTTAGAATATCAAAAGAGGTCTTACTTGTTGGTAAACAACTTGTGTGGTCTTAGGGCAACTGGGGGCCACTGGGTCAACCAAAGGCTGTGGGGTGAGTCAGCAAATAAGACAGATTTGAAGGATTTTAAACAGACAAAGAGATTTCACTTGGGCAAACCCTCAGCTTGTGAATTGAAGAGGTTGTACGTTTAATATATTTAGGGATGAGATCCAAAGACATAACAAACACCTTGTAAACTTGATCCAGGGTGAGACAGCGGTTTGCTTCCGGTGGAATAGTCCAATAAGAGATCTTTCCATCAGGAGTCGTCTCACGTATGAACATGTCATGCAACGAGAGATTGTGACGTATGGAATTCTAAGTACGAAAAACACATTTAGAAACCTTACATTAGAGGTACTGTAAAATGCTAATAAAATGTATATGCTACCTTCCAGCCAGGTTTTGCAACATTTCTGAAGTAAGGGAAATGGTCTTCGATCCAGTTGTAAATTTCTTTCAAGGTCATCTGTCTGTTCCGCTTACTGTTAATAGCAAACTGAATCATGGCCATGTAGGAATATGGGGGTCTCTCGGATATAGGGTCTTTCACTGCTTCTTTATCTCTTGAGGGCTGATGAGAGGGAAAACATTTGATTAAAAACAGATTATGGTATTCGAGCTGCAGGTTATAAAAAAATGTGTGTGCAAAATATAGAAAATAATATGCAAAAGACCTGTGCGGATACACAGTCCTATATCAATCACCCTATGACAACCAATCCAGAGTGAATTTTTATGCTACGCACCTGTTGAAGTTCATGACAGTCGCTTCGATTTTCTTTGCTGGAGCCTTTATCATCCGGTTCCGATGCAAGCCCGTCTGTGCTCATTTTTCCCAGCCACTGGATGTTGGTCAGACTATCATCGAGTGGAAAGCACTCAGTCTCTTTTTTCACTAAAAAAATCAAACAAACATTTTTAAAAGGGTGACAAACATATTCCTGCAGAATTATCAGCTACATACATTCAAAAACTTTGTTTAAAGACACTGACGAGTTTTTAAGGTGGTATTTGCGTCCACAGTGTCATCCACGGTCACATCTCCCAGAGGTCCAGTTAGTGTCGTGCCACAATTCCCAGAATAAGTTTTATCCTCTTCTAAACCGGTACTGCCACTAAGCAGGATAAACTTGTTACGCCCTTGTGGGCCACACTCTTTCCCTTTGGCCGTCAGGGCACTTATGACACTTTGCAGATCGGCCGCCTTTGGTATCACCACCACCTGCGTGTCCGGCATGGTGGGGTGGTCCATGATGCGAATACCATCAGGGAAGCAGCGGGCAGTGGAGGGCATCGGGGTGACCTTACAGGGTGGCCCGTCTGTCTCATCACAGCCTGCATTGGATTCACTCTTCTGAAATGGCAGTTTCCTCCTCTTCAGGATGATGGGTCTCCTTGGGCTATCCCTCATTGTTTGCTCTGATCACAGCAAATGGGGCAGTCCGTTGACTGTTTAACAAAAAAACATCGATTAATTACTACAATACTAGGCATTATATAGTAATTACCATGTATTATAATCATTTTACATTATATAACAATACGTAATTATAAAAGGACTCAATTCAACATCAACCACTTTTTAACGGATTACACTCAAGACACATAAAATGACTCGCAAAACAACACATTTTCCAAATTCGAACAAAAACAGATGAATTAGGTAGAAAAATATAGGATATATATAAATATATGTCCATATTAAATACATACAATATACACAAATAGCATAAATATTTATTTACCGATCTTAGACCGATCTAACGATAAGAAAAAATGACGGTGTTGTCCAACGACTTTTCAATGACGTTTTTACTTGCAGAAAATAAACACCGTTACAAATTGCTTACATTCAATTATTTGATCTGTATCGTTATGATCACGATTATCGTACAATGCAGGTCTGAAATATCATCAGTACAAAACCTGCTTAAATGCATTGCATTCATTTTTGCGAGCTTGCTTTTGTATCGATCGATGATTTGAAGCACGTCCGAACACTTTACTCTTGAAATAAAACGATAGTATCAAATTATATTTATTATTATATAATATAAATGATCGTACTATAACTGACATGCGGCCTAGCGATTCCTCCACCCAGATAACGTTAGCCTACTGTGCACTTACTCCTTGTTCTAAAACATTACGCATCAAATAGCATAGATGAGATCAAACCTTCATATCATGTCGGCCGTGCAGACGATGACTTGTTTTGTGTTTTAAAAAAAGTGTATTTTGATTGGGGTAAACAAAAGACAGGTCCCGGGACTTTTGTTTGCATTCAAAGGTTTTGAATTTTGGCGCAGTGATACAGCGCGCAGTCACGTGATTAAAAAGGACCAATGGCGGAAGCACATGGGCGGAGTCATTTAGCAGCGAGTTTTCGCGAAGTACCGTGAGAGCGACGTCCGAGTCGCTCTCGCGGTACTTCGACCGTAAAACAAAACATAACAAACCATAAGCGTTCAGTGCCGCACATGTTTTGGTGAAGAAATGCAATTAGAGAAGAATGAGGTGTTACTTTGGCGAGAGAAATTATTCCTTGTTTACCGAGACCATTAGCGTAACGAAACACTTGAACTACAAATGCCAGCGCCATGTTCTACCGTTCCAGCACTTCAGTTCCAAAACACTGTTGGGTAACGTAGTTTGAAACATAGGAATTACATTAAACACTACCTTTAAAGACCAAATATATATCTATATTTTTTCATTAATATTTTATTTTTATTATTCATTGTTATATTTGAGAGACAGGCTGACATTTGGTATTTTAGTGTGACAACTTTTTAAAATGACACCTAGCGGCTTCCGTACATACCACATTTCCATGTATGTCTGAAAACCATGTCCAACACAATTAAAAAGATGGCATAAGTAGTTGTCCTGCCAGTTTTCATTGTGATAGGCTAAACATTTATGTATTAGACTAGATGCGCAATTTTACATCTTTCAGGAATCTCTTGCGGTGAAATGTACAACCTGCACAAATGTGTCCTCTTCATCATGGACAACAACTGTTCGTTTTTGCACATTGATTTTATTTAAACTTATTACACGGCTCATTTGAATGCTTGATTCTGATTGGCCAGTCGCGACATTCCAAGGGTTGTTCTTTTCAAATAACAACCGCTCAAAACTAATAACACATGACCGGTACTATTTGTATGTTTAATATCCCTCCGCTCCAACAAAGGTTACTGTCTGGCGCCATCTTGTGACTAAAACACTAGACAACCGCGATTTGCAATGGAAGATTTCAGCATTAATTTCAACATGTATGGTAAAAACAAAACGTTTCAGCAGTGGATAGATTTGGACGAAACAAATAACTCCCCAGTTAAGACAAAAAAACGAAAAACTGAACTCTGAAGAACAAACAACGACAAGACACAAGACAGCTCACTGAGACTGAGCTTGACAAAATAGAGCACGACAGCTACGAAACAAGCACAAAAAGGAATACGGAATGGGCAATAAAACTTCTCAAAGACTTGCTAACAGAGAAAAAAATGCCGACAGATTACGACAAGTATGAAGCAGAAGATCGTAATAAGGTATTATTAATCTTAATAAGGTTAATTAGATCTTAATTATGTGTTTCATATGTAGCGCTTAAAAATTGCTGTACTACATAGTTTCTTAGGAAAGTTAATAGCCGCTTGGGACTATATCTTTTCGCGGAAGGTTTACGCTTTCAAAATAAACCATTAATAAGCTAATAAAATGTTTCAAATTCATATTTTTTGTCCAGTTTTTTTCTCATGTGGCAAGTAGCCGTGTAATAAGCGGGATAATGTACAGGCAGCCGGTTGTTATCGCGAAAGAAGCCCCGACAGTGTGATACAAGACCCTCCGCGTCCTGATCACACTGTCGGGGCTTCTTTCGCGATAACAACCGGCTGCCTGTACATTATCCCTTACTTAATGGATGTTGAACAGATGGATACATAAACTGTTTATCTGTTAAAGCAAATTTATAGAATCGACTTTTTGTACACAGACTTTTTCTGGTTTTATTATTGGTATATGTCTAATGTGCATTTATTAAACAGACACCTAATACTCTGTTTGCCATTTGTTATTAATGTAGGAATTTATAAATGGTTTTTATGGAAGCCCATTTGTTTAAAAAAAATCAGACTCTAAAAAGTCATAATTATGAGATACAAAATCGAAATTATGAGATAAAAAGTCATAATTATGAGATAAAAAATCATAATTATGACTTTCAATCTCATAATTATGACTTTTTATCTCATAATTTTGACTTTCAATCTCATAATAATGACTTTTTATCTCATAATTATGACTTTTTATCTCATAATTATGACTTTTGAGATATTTTTGAGATAGATATTTATATATTTTTATTTTGAGATATGCAAGGGCAAGTTGTTTTTAGTCAAGACAACTCGAACATTCATTTTAGTCTGGGACTAGCTTTAAGCCTCGTCTGTGAAACTGGGTATAAAAATATGAAAATTCAACCACTGAGCCATAAATTGTGCAGTCTCTTGTGTGAGGTTTGGTTCAGAGTTAGGTTAGTTTGCAGTGCTTTTGAGTTGTATTGAAATATAACACATGGTGATCCAAAGAAGTTGCGCTATTGACAATAGTCGTTAGCTCAGTGTGATGAGAACTGAGCTGCAGTACAAGATGACCGGGGTCCATGTCCCTGCTTAGATGGTGTTTTAGATGGACTTTAAAACAGGCTCTGTATCAGTTACTGCACACGGTGTTCTCATTGTTTTGTGGTATGGAAGGTTATTGCTTTAAGATGATCCAAAAAGATAAGCTGTAGTTGATGCAGCCTTACTAAGGTATAATGTTCTTTTCGCATACTAATGTGCTGTATTTTTTTCTCAGTGTACAGACAATGTTGTGGTGCGGTGGTAATGAGCACTTGCCCTGTTTCAGGGTTCAAGTCCTGCTTTTGGTGTCCTTACAAAGATAAAATTATGAGTAGAAGTGGTTGTAGCATGTGGTGTCTTGTAAGCTTAAGGCCAATGTTCATTACCCCTGAGCCACATTTACATTTATGCATTTGGCAGACGCTGAAAAGCGACTTGCATTGCATTATCCTATACATTTACACATAGGTATGTATGTGTAAATCCCCAGGGATCGAACCCACAACCTTGCAATGCTCTTACCACTGAGCTACAGGAAAGCTTAGTGAATTAGGGTTCAAGTCCAGCTTTGGATGTTGTCTCACATTTCTTATGTGTACCAGGTGTGTATTAAAAAGTAAAAATAACAAGGAGAATGGTTTGTTAGATGTGTTGCCTAGTGGCTCAGGGGTCATGAACAGTGCCCTTTGTCTTTGCGGTTCAGGGTTCAAGCCCAGCTTGGGACGATGTCTCACGTTTCTTATGTGGACCAGGTATGTATAGAAAAGATAAAGTTACCAGGAGAATTATCACAAGCATGCAGTGTCCAGTGGCTCAGTGGTAAGGAACATTACCCCTAGACCTCTCCTCCCCCTCCTAATGTCATGATATAAAATACATTTATATATATCATCCCCATGCTGTAAATGCAATAGTTGAACAACATGCAGTTGTCTTAATTCCTGTTTCAGAGACGAACTGTTGTCCACAATCTACCTTTATTTATTATTAATAGGACTAGGGATGACATATAGGGAAGATGTCCCCTCAGGTCTCAGTGCAGAGAGCACCAGACTGTGATCATCATATATAATACTCATCATCATCCTTAAAAAACAACTTTACAAAAAGAAAAACTACAACTTTTATTGAAGTGAAATAAATAAACTATATCATTTGTTCAGCATATTTCGTGTAGGCCTAGCCTAAAAGCAGCAGCATTTCATGACAACAAGAGGGCTACACAGTCACAACCCTGTGTATTTCAGGTCCATATATAACTGGCAAACAAATTATACACAGACAAAGAATAAAAAAGGTAAAAACATAAATACAGAAATGAATCAGTAAAATTACACAAGTCAATAATTAGTGGCGTGTTTTGTTCATTAAAATACATAAAATAAAAAGAAACTTAATATACTGTGTGTAAACTTACATGTGCAAAATTATTTATATCCTCCTCTGCCGATTCGTCTAATGTGTATAATTGTTGTCGAATCTGCAGGCGATGAATCAATAGCAAGGCACACGTTCAGGTCACGTGTCTATGTGACACGTCGTTCTGAAGCTCGCGCACGGAAGTGTTTGGACGCATCTACCTTCAGAAGGAAATATACAATAAAGGATTCAATACAAAATGGGTATGTGTTCATGAATTAAAGCACATTTTGTCAACTATTATAAACAGATCACGTAGCTAGCAAAAAATATAACCTTAAAGCTCCGTTTTTGTATGTTTACAAGTGAGTTGCCGCTCCACCATCAGTAACGCTAATGCTAAGGTGTTTGTTTGTTTGTTAGCACGCTATAAAACAAAACTCATGAATCTAGAGAATGTAAAAGGTTGATAAAACATTTAACGCTTTGTATGTGTCGTGGTTTATAATGAATATCAGTTATAGTCATTACTTACCCGCATGATCCCATTAACTTACCATCAGCTGTGTTTCAGTGATCGATTTAAAACATCAACTGAGTAGCAATTGTTAATTTTTTTGATTAAGTATAAAATCTTTTCTTAGGGGGCTTCTTCTCCAGCCTCTTCTCTGGCCTGTTTGGCACCAGAGAGATGAGAATTCTCATTTTGGGTCTAGACGGAGCAGGAAAAACCACCATACTTTACAGGCTGCAAGTGGGCGAAGTTGTCACTACAATTCCCAGTATGTGTTGAGTTTAAACTGGACTACTACTGCCTTCACGTGCTCTCGGAAATTCGATAGTTCACACTTCAACCCTTGGAAGTTATTTATGAAACGGTGCTTTTTTAATGTTAGCAGATACTTGTGATGTTTTGCTAATAAAATAAATCATTAGTAACATTTATGTTACTAAATCCAGACATTACTTCCGGATTGAAATGGGAATTATCGAATTTCCGAGAGCACGTGAAGGCAGCATACACACACTGTTTATACATGTGATGCAACGTGATCTAATTGGCTGTTTTCAATCACACAGCCATTGGTTTTAACGTGGAGACGGTGACATACAAGAACTTAAAGTTTCAAGTGTGGGATCTTGGTGGACAGACGAGTATCAGGTAATCATCAGCATCTTTGTTTTTCTCCTGCTTTTAAGTTGTATTGTGAAACAGACCAAGCTGATTGTCCGATTTTCTCCCCCCCAGGCCATACTGGCGGTGCTACTACTCAAACACAGATGCTGTGATTTATGTCGTAGACAGCAGTGATCGTGACAGAATGGGAATCTCCAAGTCTGAACTTGTGGCCATGTTGGAGGTTGGTCAGATAGCTGTAAAGATATTTGTGAATATTCTGTTGTTGTCAGTACAGGTGTGGGACCGTATCTTGTCTCTTAGGAGGAGGAGCTGAAGAAAGCCATCCTGGTGGTATTTGCCAACAAGCAGGACATGGAACAGGCTATGACCCCTACTGAGGTGGCCAACGCTCTTGGCTTACCTGCGCTGAAAGACAGAAAATGGCAGATTTTCAAGACATCTGCTACTAAAGGAACTGGTCTGGATGAGGCAATGGAATGGTAGTTATCTTTAAATATATACATATGATATACATCTATATAAATGCATGCAATAGCTACTTACAAGTCATTGCTTATGTTGTCAATGTCTCGCATTGCAGGCTTGTGGAGTCGCTGAAGAGTAAGCAGTAAATGCACACAAGCTGTCTTGTAAATACCCTGATCTGTGAACTTCAGAGACTTCTTATTGCGTGCCCCTTTGGACCAATGAAGGTATTCTTCCTGTTGCGTGAAGGCCACGCCCCTCGCAGGACAGAGATGTTGCGGTAGAGTGTGAATGGACCGTTCTTGGACTCAACAAATTTTAAAATATTTTTTCCCCTTTTGCGTCTTGTCAATTTATGCTTTGTAGATTTTTCTTCAATATTCACTACATTTGTACTTGTCAGAGGCGTTTGCTACGTAAAATTGCCTTTTTCCTGATTCCTGAATAATGGGTGCCGCTGGTGTACTTACTGGGTAGATATTCAAGACTGATTGTCATTTGTATGCTTTGGATTTGTAACAGCATATTTATATTTGCACGTGTACAGGGGACAGCGCTTCTGCGTTATGGCTGCAAAATAAATATGCAGTCCAGATGTATTGCATCATGTACAGAGTTTGTTTTATTTAAAACCATTACATAAGTTGCAAAAATCCATATACAGACAACGTGGGGTTACGGTATCTGGATTGAGTCCACAGAGAACAGTCTCTCACTACCTCTAACCAAGCAGCAGGAAATTCACTTCATTATGGCCAAGTCCCTCAGCGTGCTGCTTTTAGGTTTCTTTGCTGTATGTCCTGAACGCACAGCTTGAATTTTCCTCTTTTTGGTCTCAGTTTTCTTCAGTTGCTTCTTAATCTTCTTTTTGGCTGCAATGTCGGGCTTGACAACAGCCTGCCAGGGTTAAAAAAAAATAGTAGTTTGATAAACATTTAATAGTATTGTAAAATGTAATTAGGACAAGGTTTTTAGCAAACTCAGCAGCTCGTACCTGCATGGCCTTTTGTTTCTTGCGGGAAGCTCGTCTCCGAGTTGCCTCTTTCTGCACGGCAGCAAAAGCCAATGAGAAACGCTCCAGACCAACCAGTTTCTTCAACAACTCAATCAATTCCTGAGCCAGGTTTTTTAGTGTGGGATCTGAGGAAAGCAAATAAAAATCAAGTCGATACTAACGTTCCAATCTCTGGGTGAGGTGCCACAATGTCCTCGTTTTGTCCGTTAAGGGTTTAAATTGTGGCATCTGACCTTGGTCTGCATATGTGCTGTCCAGCTCTCTGTAGAGAGGAGCAATAATCGTGGTCAGATAAGGCCTGAGCCGATCCTTGCCGAGATCCACAGCTATTGCTCCCAAAAACTTAAACACACAAGTTCTCTGAAAAAAGAAACGGAACAGAGAAACTCTCAAAAACATAACTTATAGACAACCCTGAGCAAGATATTTCCAATCAGTCCATAAACTTTGCCTCTATTAAAAGTGTACAGACATACAAACCTTCAAAGGCACTTTAGGTGTGTTAGCTGCTTCTCTTTTGGCCAACAATGAAAGCTTCTTTATAACCCAGAGGAGAGTCGGACGCCTGTTCTCATTCTGTTGCTCCTCAAGCTCTTGCACTTCTTGATGCTCCTTATCCATCTCTTCATCATCATCTTTATTCTCCTCTGCGTCACCCTCTTCAATACCTTTCACCTCCTCTTGCTCCTCAGTTTGGGTTACAGTATCAGAATCTGGTGAGATGAGGTAGATCACCTTGGCCACGTAGAGCAAGTTCTTTACCACCTGGAGAAAAAATACAAAACAATGACTTTGCGTTTTGATTGGTGAACCGACATTAGTCGTCATGCCTCGACCTGGATTGGTCTGGTTTTCTTACCTGCTCCCCGGAAGCAATATCTAGAAAATTTGACTGTAGTTGGTAACAGAAAGATAAGGCCAGCTCTCTCATCTAAAGCAAACCGTAAGGTTGAAAAAGTGAGAAGTTCAGTCAATCTTTGTCATGTTTTAACGGCACGTGTACGTTTTGAGGTTCTTGCCTTCTGATCCAAGTTGTTAAAGAGAAAAACAGAGGCCACAGGCTGCGTGTTTTTCTGTGTGGTGTCCTGTGAGCTCCACAGCGTCACCAGATCCTCCGGTTTATGAGCAGCAAACAGCAAACCAAAGATCTGTGAAGCTGTCAGCCAAACCCAAGAGTGAGGGTACCGCAGATGTGAATCAATATGACCTGGACAGAGACAATATATGGTTATCTCATGTTCATAATGTATGTTTTTTATGGCCCTTTGAGTATTCGCACCCCAGGTGTTTTCGAGCAGGTCTGCAGGTTTCGGGAGCTCCAGAAAGCCGCAATCTTTGATGAGTTTGACGATAAGAGTAAGGTAACAGAACAACAGTCGGTCCGCAGCCTTCTCGTCCTCCTCTTCCTCAATCTGATCAAAACAGCAAAGTCATTTTAACGAGACAACATTCACAAAACTGAAACGTTTCAATACACAGAAGCCACGCTCACATCCTCAAAGTTGGAGGTGTGGATCTCTCTCTCTATCAGGGGTATCAGGCCTTCAAGTCTTCGGTTGAACTTGTCTCCTTCCACTTCTGCAAACAGCCCACACATCTGAGTTCCCAGTCGCCGTAGAGCCATCTACAATATTCCCAAAACACAAATCCTGAAAGCTGTGACATTCAACTCATCAAAACTTCTAAGACAAACAAGAGTCACAACTGACCTTCTCGCCTGTTAGCCAGTTGTTGACCAAGGTAAACATGGAATTCTGATGCTGCAAATCCAACTTTCTCAACAGTGACTTGACTGCCAGGGTGGCCATTTTCTTACAAGACCCCGAATCGTCGTTCAGGATTACCAGCGACAACGGCACAAAGAACAGACCACAGTGCTCCAGCAAGAGATTCTATGAGTAGAAAACAGAACATGTTACAGAAAATGCAAAACAATGATTCTGTGTTTTGTTTGGTTAAATAGAACAAGGTACCTGCCTTCAAAAGCTATAAATATTAAATATGTCTTTTTTGTTTTTCCTGAAAGCCACAATTTCATGTGACCATTTTATATTCTTTCATCGACCCTTAAAAACACAGTTTTTAAAAACTTTTATATGTAAATGACCTGTTATTGGCTAATTTCTTCATGTGTAAAATGAATATGTTGTTAAATACTAAAAAGGCAGCAACGTGTAATTGTGGGTCAGATTCAGAACTATCGGCACATTTACACAACATCAACATTATGAGCTACCCATTTTTGCGGTTTAGTTTCCAAACTGTTTTCTCATTTTCCATGTGATAACCCCTTAACAAATCAACATGATGCACATACAGGTGAGACGATACCTGAGGGAATGTCTGGAAAATGAAAGCCAGCATCTCAAGGGCAGACTGCCTGCCGGTATCATATTCATAACTGCAAAGAGCACAAAAACTCTTTCATTTGACTGACACAAATAAACAACTGACATTAGAAAGATACTTAGCTTAAAACGTACCTGAGCTGAGCGACTATAAAGTCAAAATGATTCTTCAGTTTCTTCCCCAGTGGATAGTCCATCAGGTACCTCAAGTATATCTACAGTAAGAACAAAAGACTTTTTCACGCATATGCCTCTCAAAACGTATGACGTAACAATATCGGCCTATAGTATTTTTCTGTAAGTACAGTGATGGTTAAGAAAAATAAGCACATACCTGTCTGCATCGCATGCGGACCTGTTCATTAGCCCCGTTGATGGAGAGCTTGGCCACCTTCTTCATCACGTCCTCCATTTCCGGCACCACCAGTTTTCTGGAGAGAATCGCCTGCAGCACAGAGACACACTTTAGACAATGATGATGTACAGTAAATGAAGTATCCAACATGAGATCCTACACTTCTTGACCCTTCAATAAAAAATCTTTTTGCGTCATTCAAAATAATTTAATCTTGAAAATTTAAAGCACATTATGGTCCACAACAAGATCAATATTTGAAGAGTTTGGTGCTAAAATGAGATGATAAATTAAAAAAATCATGTTTTATTATTGTGCATTCCAATTAATATCAATCAAACTGCAGTTGGTTTGTTTTGATTTAAGCCATAATAACTCCCAAAATACAGCTAACTAACACAATAAAAACATGATAATATAATAAAAAAACATGATTTTTGAAATATTCTCATTTTGGAACCAAACTCTTCATTTAGTCCTATCTATCCAAACACACACACAGGGTTTCATACAAACCAAGGCAGGCAAATCGGGTTCAACTCACCCGCAGGAGACCAAATGCGGTGGCCTGTCGAGAGTTATCATAAATGTCCTCTTCTGCGTATCCCAGAAGCACCTGCAGCTGTGTTTCTGATATACGCTGCTTCACACTCTTCACCAAAACTGTTATAGCCTACAAAAAAAGAAAAGAAAACTTGACATCGGGAACATGGAGAACTGGTGAAAGGAGTCTCTGAGGGGTGAGGCAGGTACCTTAAAGCAGTTTTGAACCAGTGCGAAGTTCTCGCCGCGAGCGGCCCCTGCTTTGGCGTAGTCCTTCAGCAGAATGAAGAGCTGTTTGGACAGCTGATCGAAATTCTGCTCGACGGCGGGCAGAGGAAAATTCAGGATCCAAACGAAGGCCTGAAGGGCTTCTGTAATGACCTGCGGTGCATGGGTAAATATCAAACAGTTTTGACGTATTCACGAAATCACGGAGACAGATGAGCAGGACAACACAGGAAGGTATTTCAGACCTTTACGTGCATCGAGCTAAGACAGTCCAGAAGGAGAGACACGAACGGATCCAACATCTCCTTCACCGACACCACAGACGAGTTCACCTTTGACGTCTTCAGACTGCAGTAGAGCAACTGTGAGAACATGAAGAGAAACTGAACACTAAATATATTTCTGAAATGCATTTTACATCTTCATGTCTAATTCCTCTTTCAATAATCTCTTCCAAGTGAACGCATCACTATTAACTGTAAAAGATGGCACACAAAGGTTTAGATTGTCTTACGCTAAGACCCGTTTCCACCAGGATGTGCGTGTTGGTTTTGCTATTAATGGCGGCTCTGACTCCGCCCCTCTTGGGGGTGGGCGGCAGCAGCAAGCAGCTCGGCGGAGGCAGTCGAGGGTCTGGAGGCGGAAGGATCTTCTCCCTGGAAAAAGAAACGGTTTAAAAATCTCAGATCTCGTGCCGATTACGCCACTGACGTTTCCACGCACGCATCGTGCCGTACTTGTTTTTGCTGGTGATGAGCGGAAGACTTTGGCTCACGAGGCCGTGGCTGAGCAGAAGGATGGACTGAGGACTCATGCTCTTATTCAGCAGAAGACCAGCCACGATTCTCTTGAACACGGCGTGCACTCGCTTGGACACCTTTAAACTGACTGTGTTCTCCAGTATCTGAAACATGGAAAAGAAATCCCTTTAATCTCGTGAGCTTTCAATGGGGGCGGGTCTCAAACGGTTGTTTACCTCCTTGAGGGGTATGATGAGGTGAACGATGCGCTCTTGACTGCAAAACCGTGCCATTAACTCATACGAGTCGAAGCTCTTGTTGTGACGGGCCTCCATCACTTTGGAAACGATTCCTTTGATGTCCTTTTCCTCAGCAACGTCCCCAAACAGCTCGTTGTTAAAGATCTGCTCAGGGAAGAGCGAGTTAGCCCACAAAAAATCCAAACACCCGACTGTTCGTTTAAGGAAAAACAACACCGAGGGTTTACCGTGATGAGCATGTCCATGCACGGATCGAGATCTCCTCCGGTCAAGGACGGACTCAGGATGGAGAGTAAATGGTACAAGGTGAAGGTCAGCACATGGACCTGAAAAGCAAATAACATTTTGTACAAAATACATACTGCACAGTATACACTTCTTGTGTGCTTAAACATGAATGTTACCTGATAGCCCTTCACTAGGACACTCTTCATCTCTCGGAGCAGATAATGAAGGTACTGATGTCCCAGCGTCTCTATGATCTTCACCAAAGTGCTTCGAGCAACATCACGGATCTCCTGGAAACGGCTCTTCAGGTGCACGCACACCCTCAGCAGGACACTGAACAGATATATAACAAAAAATGAAACATTACACACATTAAAGGAACAGTTCACCCAAAAATGAAAATTCAGCCTTCATTTACTCACCCTAAAGTTGTTCCAAATCGGTATAAATATGGTTGAACACACAGAAAGATATTTACTACCATAGTAGGAAAAATGACAATGGTTGTCAAAAGTGCTCCAGAACGGTTTGCTTTCCTACGTTCTTCAAAATATCCTCTTCTGTGTTCAACAGAACAAAAATAAGCAATTTTTCCTACCATAGTAGTCAATAGTGCACCAGAACTGTTTAGTTACAAGCAATCTTCCAAATATCTTTTGAACAGATTTGGTGAGTAAATGAAGACACAATTGTTATTTTTGGTGAACTGTTCCTCGAAGTATTTGACTGAGTTTTTGATACACTTGATATCTCTAGCATGCGCACACAAGTGCACTCACCCGGGTAAGTTGGCCTCCATGACGTCCTGCGGCAGAGACCTCATGAGCTGAATCATAGCGAAGGCGATGGGAACTCGGACCACTTCTTCATCCATCACCTCTTTAGACTTCACCGTCTTGTGCTCGTCATCACGTTTAACCTGCAACACACGCAACGGCACACAAATGATTCCAGAGCTCCTGTGAGATTGTATCACAGAAACAGAGCGAGACTGATTGGCTTTATTGTACAACTATATGTGTCCATCACGTTTCCTTAAAAATGTCTAATAATGAAAACAGAAGATATTGAAGAGGATGAGGGAGCTCGGACCTTCGCGATGAGGCACTTATGAAGTTTAGGCAGGATGCTCTGAGTGACCGTCTGATGAATGGAGGAAATCAGCGCCTCCAGATCTTGCGGACTCTGTGGAAGTCCGCTGCTGACAACAGGGGGTGCTTTCTTCGCCTGACTCTCTTTGCCCTCTTTTGCTTTGACAGACACTTGAGTTTCGGTATCCATGGCATTCGTTGTCGTGGAAGCAGCCGCTCCCGCATCATCGGTTTCCATGGCTTCCTCAAAATCGCTTTCGTCCATCTCCATGGTTTCTGCCTCCTCATCTTTAGCCTCTTCCTCCACAACAACAGGCTCTGATACAAAACAACCACGATTAATCACCATGTGGATGAACAAGCACAAGATGACTGTCTCAAGGTGACAAACTAACCTGTCGTTCTGTTTTTGGCAGCGTCGACTTCTTTACTGAGGGTGTGGTGGTCAAAATGGAAGGCCTCAAGAACGGTCACCAGCAAGCTACAACAACAAAGAATCCAGCGGGGTTTTAAAAGATAAATATTGAATCGTCGACAAAGGCAGGCAATCGCACTATGTGTACCTGACAGCCAGTTTTTGTTCCGTTAATCCCATCTGTAGTATATGGACGAATTGCTTGACGTAGTACAAATACTGGGACCAGGACAGACGTTTGCACACGGCACCAATCAGCTCCACTGCGGCTGTTGTCATGGGCTCATACTGGGACACAAAATAATTGATTGTTTTAAAGCCGACAATAAAAACAGGAGTGATGGAAAAACTGACAAAAACAAACCTTCAGCAGCTTTTCGTCAAACAGAGCGATCATGGCATAAGGCATGATGTAATTCTGCATGGTGCGTGAAGACATCACAACCGTGCCCTCGGTCAGCTGCTTGGCGAACTTTCGGAGCGCTCGCCCCCTCCTGTGCATCTGAAACGTACGTGAACAACGTCACAGCGGTTTACAGGTATTCTCCACACTGTGGGATGGCGAAAGCAAGCGTCCAGATGTTACCTGGATGTGTTTCATATGCTCAAAGAAATCGGACTCTGGATCGTTGTGATCCGTCAGCTGCACCAGGTCACAAAACTCTGATCGGTCCGGGAAGGTCTAGATTAGACTGGCCAGAACTGTAGTGTAATCGTTTCTCACACTCTGATAAAAAACGGTGAAGTTTAAGAGATCAAACATGATCGAAAAATGACCGTTGGAAACCAAACAACATTGGCCACCATTGACTTGCATTGTATGGACACAAAACCACAAGACATTTCTCAAAATATCTTCTACATAAGAAAGAGTTTGTGCGTTTGTACCTCAGTCTTGCTCTTCAAACCCTTGCGCACCGCATCTAGTATTGTGCACTGCACAATCTCTCTGTATTCTGCTTTTGGGCACCCGACTGTGGTGAGCTGTGTCATTACCACTGACAGACACATGGTGGCGCAGTCGGCCAAAGACATGTCACCGATCTGTGACGAAAAAAAGAGCATTCCATGCAGGTCATGTACCAAAGACGGCCAAAAAACCCGTTATGTGATTTTACAAATTAACTAAGAGATTTCTGTCTGTATCACCTCAATAGAGTGAAAGCAGTTGTGCATGACAGCGTTTAGGTAGTTGAGATCCAGCGTGCTCATCTCTTTAATGTACTTGTTGGCCTTCTGGAAAGCCGCCAGTCGAACATCGAAGTGAATCTCATCTAGATGTCGACTGTCAAACGCGTTGAGCTGGCAAAGAGAAGAGATACAGTCACATACAGTATAAAGCTGATTGGATGAAAGAAAATGTTGTTTTCTGAACGTTTTAATGAACGTTTACCTCAATGACGATGTCTTTGATGTACGCAAGATCGCCATTCAGATCCGATACGGTCTGTGTGGAGAGCAGAGGTCCATCAGGAAGGTTTTAAAGAGGAACGTGACCGGTTTGAAGTATGAATGTGTTGAAACTGACCTTGAACACCTCGCACAGAGCCTGACGCGGGACTTTGTCGTGGATGACGGAGCAAAGTTTACAGAGGGGTTTGAGGAACACGCCGGGATCTGAGCACTGCCGCAGTAAGTTCTGCACCGTACCGAGAATGTCCAACACTGTTTCCTAAAGGAAAAGAATTTCATGCGATAAGATTTACAACTAATAATTTCATAATGAATTATACATTTTATATTATACAAGTCTGGGTTAAGAATAAACAAAACAAAAACGGTGAATAAGATGCAAAAGTTACAGATTGCACATTTAAAAACCACACAAGTGACAAAAGAAAATTCCGAACCGATGGTGGGAATAATAGTTTACTTTTACTCATTTTAATCCATTTTATTTTATAATTTGATAAGAGACTATGGGTTGAGTTTGGGGCACAGAAAAACTACAGTCATTTTAATCAAGTTTACACACCTGAGCAGTGTTTGGCTTGTGAAGGTAAGGCAGAAGTAAACTGATCAGCGTTGAGCTCTGTTGCTTATCAGTCACAAACCTGCTGATCCTGAAACCGAACAAAACCATATAAACAACACAGTTACATCCGTTAAAACGCACAGACAAAAAACGGACGTACTTGGAAAGGACGTTGAGCTCTTTGCTCACTTGAGTTCTGAACTTTTTCTTCTTGAGCCGTTCAGAGTTCCTCACGACTCCGCTGAGGTACTGAAGAACCGCTGAAACGTGAGGGAGCAGCAGACGGCAACCCACCGTCAAAGAATCTACAGAAACAAGAGAGAGAGATACGGATCGAGTCAAACAAACCAAACACCGGTACAAACTGCGCGGGATGGGCTCTCAGTACCTGTGCTGTCAGAGCTCTGCTCGGCCTCCGGGATCACACAGTTGTTCGCGATCACCTCGGGCTCGTTCTCGGTGGGTTCGAAGTCCGGAGTGACCAGCAGACTCTCGGCCATGTCCATCACCACGGCCACAGTGTTGGGAGACACGTTTTTGACGGAGAGCAGAGCGAAAACGTTACGGAGAACGTCGCACTCGGAGTGGCCAGGCCTCTGCTTGGCAAGTAAAGGAAAAAATCTGAAAGAAAATATGGAGTATACTATTTAGCATTATCAATCCTAATAAAATGATTGTTTCGCTAGCAACCTAAAAGGCAATTGGCTCTTCAACGATGAAGTCACCTTGCATTTCGGCTCCAGACATAGATGAGCTTCAGGAGGGGTGTTGGTGCATAAGGGCTTTCAGTCGGCAGACGACACACCTGATAACCAAAACACGCACAACAATCTGAATGAGATGGTGTGAGAACGGCCTTAAAAAGTTTAAAACAGTTTGTAATGCTTTAGGTTTGATATTTTCTAGTGTGATGTTAAATGTTCTCTGTCTCTCAAACACACACACACACAAACCTGAGGCCAAACCACCGCTTGAAACGCAGCATCCAGCTCATCTGCAGTGAAGCTGTAAGACTCAAAGCCTTCAAAGAAGTCCTGTATGCGCAGAATCCCCAGCCGACGCAAGTTCTTCAGAGGGCTGATGCAACCGGACTTCAGCTACGGCAACACGGGACGTCAGTACCCAAAAACTGCAACTGAGCATATAAGAAATGTTTCATTTTTCACCTGTTCCCTGTGATCCAGTAGGAAGGAGACCGAGGCTGTGATGCAGAGCAGAATCTGCAGAACTTTGGCCAGGTGGATGAGGATGAGGTGACCCAGTTTATGGATGATGATGTCGATGATGTTGAGCAGGCTGTGCAGCCGACCCACAGGCAGAGCGGCGGATGGGTCCGTCTCGGCTACGGCCCGCTCCACCGCCGCCAGACACATACCTGGTCATGGATAAAGAGGGCAAACCAGTTTGTTTTCAGATAATGGGTGACAGAAACCCTCACAACTTTCAGGCATTTATTTTGGGTGTCTTGTCAGGCCATGTGACGTCAGTTCTGTCTTGAATGAATGTTTTTCTGTGTTTTGTGTTTGAAGGACGATGTCTGGATACTTCTAACACACTTCAGATTCTGTTCTAGTGTCATGTTTTTCTTTGACGTTTGTGTGCCATGTGCTCCTCAATCTGGAGTCTCTAAGCTCCGCCTCCTTGTTTGCATCATCATTATCAGTTCACCTACCTCACCTGCTCTCATCATCACTTGAAGGCGGGGTGTCCGATTTATTTCGCCAGCGCTCGGCTCGACTAATGTCCGTCCTGTGCACCTTACTGCTGATTGGCTACAAGGTTGTTTTGGTACTCGGCCTGACTTTGTTTAAACAAGCGTAATTCGGAAATCGGACACCCCGCCTTTAAAGGCAGCATTAAAAAGGGATGAAAGGGGGTACCTTCGCCATGGTGACGAACAGGTTCCAGCAGAAGATCTATAAACATGCCCATCTCCTCCGGCTGACATCCCGCCAGGAAGCGCAGCACTATGGACGAGCGTGAGGTCGCGGCCGACTTCCCCTGAAACTTATTACCAATCCTGGTGCGCATCCGCCCGTACAAAATCCTGCAGAATAACCACTCAGCATCACATTTACTCTTGGAGAGGATGCAAGATTGGCAGACGTATCGTGTGTGTGAACGCACCTCATAAGCATGGGGATGAGTTGAGGTCGGTGTGAGGTCTGCACCACTGCTCCCTCGTCTGCGATGTTAAAGTGGACGATCTCGTCTTTGAAATACTTGTCGTCCAAAAGCCTCTCCAGGTTCTCTCTGTAAATAATGAGAATATACGTTCATTATTCATTATGGATATAAATGAAACTAATGAGGAACATCAGTGCTGTGACGATGTTTAGAAAAGGTCTCATCGTGTATCTTAAAGCCATCAAATAGTATTTATAAAATAAGTTTCAATTTGGGAAATGTTCGTTTGAAAGCATTACAAAAACAAGGTTGGGAAACGTTCGTGACGTTCTTTACTTCCTTATAACATTTCCTCACAAAAAGCTGGAAATTAGGTCAGCAAGACATGCCTCCAGGTATTTTCCCTGGTACCAAATATAAAAAGTGAACAACTCAGAGATGTGAAATGAATATCATAATAGACAAAGACTTCCTGAGTCAACCGATCCGGAACCAGTTAGAAGAAAACCAAGAGCTTTACTGTAGATACCATCAGTATCAGCTCTGGATATAAAGCCTTCTGTTCATACAGTGACCTACTTACTCCCTCTCATCCTGATAAACAAGGTTATTACCGTTTCTGAAAAAGAAAATGATGTGCAAAGCCAGCAGAGAGCTGAGAATGAATGCTGGCACTTACTTGTATGGAACAATGTTTGGGTCTTTGTATGTCATCAAGCAGTCCAGTGCTATCTTCTGCATTTGTTGGTCTTTATGACACAGTAGCTGTAAATTTCAAGAAATGAGATTAGTTTCATAGACGTTCACACTGCAACGCTGATGCGAAGCTGGAAAAACTCACCTCTGTGTACATTTTGTATAAGCTCGGCTCCAGATATAAAGATCTGGGGTTGGTGAATTTGGAGAAGACCTTCAGGTGAGCAACGAGCTGCCTGTTAAAATTACAATGCCGTCTTCATTAAAAAGTCTTTTTTCGTTTGTTGTTACATATATTGTAGACATATATAAAATAGATTTTATTTTGTTATATGAAATCATTTTTTATATAATATTTATCTTAACTTTGTTTTTTTATTTGTGCTTTTTTTAAGTAGGTCAGTAGATGAATAAGAGAGTTGTTAGAGGATCAGATTTTCTCTTACTTGGCGGCTGCTCTTCTTGGCACTTTCCTCTTGGAGTGTTTGGAATCGTCATTTTCTTCATCCTCCATGTCAGCATCATCATCCTCAGCCATCTCCTGTTCCGATGAAGAGCTGCTCCTCTTCAAAAAGTTTTGGGTGGGAGCCACTAGCAGGTCGGCCGGGTAGAACTCATTACTGCCGTAAACACAAACCGCAAACAAGAGGTTTTTATAGGGAACTTCGTTCGCTTGAGTGTAAAGTTCAACGTTGGTCAGACAGGCCCGTTCCACGCACCTGATGAAGCGCAGCAGTAACGGGCTGAGCTCTCGGCTGCGTGGCTCCACTCTGTCCGGAACCTGGGCCATGGTTCGCCACAACAGATTGCGGAAGTTTGTGAAGTCCGTTCGCTCGCTGGGATCTGATGTCTTGTCCAGCTGATCTAGAAACAGAACTCCAACATCACCGCTTTCAATCACGTCCATTCCCGGGCCTCTTATCCGCACTGCGGCTTGATTATTTCCATCATCGTCTTCCTCATCCAAATGCAGCTCTTCCTCTGAGAATCGGATAGCATGGGATCATGTGTTCATTTAAAAAGCATATAACATTACGTATGAGCAAAAGAAACTGGGGGTCTTATTTTAAAACAAACTCACCAGCTAAACCAGCGACCATCTCTAGATGTTCATAGTACACCTTCCAGAACGACTTATTGTCCATTTCTTTAGCATGTGACCTGGACCAATAAAAAAACATTAAATCACAATTCAAGACAAAATAATGGGGAGAAAGAGAGACAAAAAACTGTAAAGCATCAGTGTTGCACTTACACCAGCAGATCAATAACAGGATCCCACAAAGGTTGGAAATTAACAAACAGCATTGCAATAAGATAACGGAGAGGAGCCTGTAAAACAAACAATAAAACCATTAAGACAACACTTTTCAAGTCATTCACACACCGGTTAACAGCATTTATTAAAGGTTTAGCTTGCCACCTCATAGAAAGGTCCGCGAGGCAGACAGGACTGAACCAGATCATGACGGAGTTTACGAAGATGTAGCAGCTTTTCTCTGTAGTCCTGAACGGTGGCGGGAACCAGCTCTGCCTGCAGACAGATGGAAAACACCGTCTGCACGGTTGAGCGGTCCTCTCCCTGAAAAAAACATACAAAGATTTATTTATTAACACACCTGTGGATGTCTGTTTACAGCAATGTTGAACAAAAAACGTTACCTGCGCTGGGAGATCGGCCTCAAAGTTTGACATGATTCGCAAAGTCAGCAGACGAATCTACGGAGAACAGAGAATGATTAGAATTTGTAAATGCAAAACTGCTCACAGAGAAGTGATAACACAGGGTTACTCTTTACCTTAGACATGTTGGAGGAAAAATTGGAATGTAGTACATGGTATAAATCCAGCAGGGAATCATGGGAAAGCTGCGAGGAGCAACCGTTGAGGGAAAGTCTGGTGTAGTACAGATCTCCCAACAACAGCGCCGAAAGATCCGTGGGGAATTTTCTGTAATATGCACAAACGCAAAATAAACCTTATTATCGAAGAAGAATGTTTTGACGCAGATAAATGTGTTTTATTGAGACACGTACTCTATGATGCCTCTGACCAGCTCTACTGGGAGTAATGATAACACCACTGCCGTCTCTTTGAAACTCAGCAGGGTGCTAAGGGCCTGTCGGGCTACAAACAGACCAGCTGAAGAGACAGAAATATGGGGTTAGGATCTCAATACACCTTACAAAGTTGACATTTGTATTACACGCACACTTCACCGACCTCTGCTCAGGGTTTCACTGCACACTTCATCCAGTAATCTGTTCAGCAGAGTGGTCACTGCCGCTATAACACTCGCTGCTTCTAAAGGTCTGCAAAACAACATCTTGGTATCATATCACAAATACTCAACTACTGCTCTTGGCCTGAAACATATACTAAAAAGAACTGAGACTAAAACGAATTTAGTATGTTATTAGACAAAACACAATTGCTGAGCCAGACTTAGATTCATTTCTGGAAAAATCAGCAGAATGGTTTTTAAAAGGGTTAATATACAATTTACATCACAATAAAATCTAAAACGATTGCTTTCTAAAGGTTTCAATCTTTCAAATCAGAATACACCAAACAAAATTAATACTCTAAATTATACCGAGTCAATAATGTGCATGTCAAGACCATATAACTATATTTTTAAGTCAAATTAAATATTACATATGCAAGAATATTGCACTTGACACCCAAGGGATTCTGGGTAAATAAAGTATTTTACCTGACATGTGGAAGCAACACCAACGCAGCCCAAGGAAGAGAAAGATCAGAAATCGGTTGGTCCACAGGGACGTCTATGAAAGACATAATCAGCTGGGGAACAGACACGAGCTGGTCTCTTTCAGGTCCAGTTGACCTAAAACAGAATTAACATTTGTCACTTACATTAATATTTGTGTATAGAGTTCATTTGCAAAAACAGGCTTAATAAAAAAATCAAAAATCGTGTTTTTTATTGTGTTGGTTAGCTGTATTTTTTTTTGAGTTACTATTACTTCATAAAAACAACACAACTGCAGTTTGATTCATATTACTTGGAAGGCAATATAAAAACATGATTTATGAACATTTTTGAAAACCGATTTATCTGTTTTTACAAGCAAACTCTTTATAAGCTCTCAGCACTTTAGCCGAGCTCATACCTGAGGTGCTGCCCAGTAAAGACCAATGGGTACTTCTCAAAAGCCATGGAGCCGTCTGTGGGGGGCGGAGCTTTGGACAGAATCAGTCTGGCCAACAATTCCAGAACCAGCTGCTTGTTCACAGAGTCTTCGGTGCAGAAGATTCGCTCAAGATACACAAGCAAACTGGGCAAGAACAACTACAGGAACATACATAAAGTAGATCCATCAGAGTTACATTAAAACAGACAGAAGGTCATCTTAAAGACGCTTTATCAACACAATCATACCTGCTCAAACTGTTTCATGTCAAACATTTCTTCGGAAAACGATAAAATGAGGTCTCTGTCCATTCCGCTGTTGAAGACCTGGGAGGAAATGAGATCAACGGGAGAACAGGATATCAGATGGACACCCAAACATCTGTGCAGGTTAAGACTAAACATACCTTTTTTACTAGTTCCTGGATACTGCTAGCGGGTAATGACAGATTCTCCCCCATAAGAAAAGAAGTGACCACCTGCAATAACAGTCTGCACGAGGAGTATGAGAGTCCGGAAGCCTGAACTAGATGAAGAATCGTCTATACATGACAAAAAATATGTGTTATATACAAATGTGATACAATATATAATATGATTTCGAACCTTTTAAGAAACAAGGCACACAAACTCACCTCACAGACCGACTGAGGATTTGTGATTTTCGCTCCTTGGCGATGCTCCACCAGGGTGTGGTAGATATACAAAAGCCTCTCCATTTGTTCATTAGCCTGGTTGGCATTGCTCGCTTCTAGCTTTTCGAGAACTTCTTTCAGAGAGCTCTGCAAACAGCGAGTCGACGTGCCACAAGCAAAGACAATAAACACAGCACATTAAGAACTGGATCATAAACGCAAGTCACTCGAGTTGCTGTTATTTTGAAGAAGGTAAGAACACATTTCCTCACGTGTAAAGAATCCCAAAGCGGCAGTAGATGTTCTCGATCAACATAGTTGGCTGAAGACTCCACCATTTGATCCAGAGCTTCTTTAACGGAGTCTAAAGAGACATCGACATCCTGCGTGTCCACGGCTGGTCCAAGTTTCTTCAGCACCACTGGAAGAGCCTGAAAGGAAATGTGTCGTTTATTTCCTCTGACAGAGTAAATGTTAGTGGTCTTGGCTTTCTGGGACGATGATCTTACTGTAGCGGCACAGGAGTGGAACATGTTGCGGACTCCGCGACACATTTCAAAGATCAGCTGACCTACTCCTTTGGCCTTCTGAGGATGCTCAGACAGGTTGGAGAACATGAGTGTGAACAGAGCATCATAGTCTACAACCTGTGGACGAAGAGACGGTCACATTTAGCCTACTGACTTCTAACTTACTTTCAAAATGAGAAGGAATGGTGAAGACTCACTTTTCTCATCAAAAAAGAAAAGCTCTCAGCAGCAAAGTTACGGATATGATCCTTCTTGTGAGCCAAAAGTTTACTGTAAAGACTGATTTAAAAACAAAAAATACATATAAAGCATGTACGCGATCACATCATCATTTTGGTATTTTTGATTTTGCCCATTTTAACCTTTTGGACAGTTTTCTCACCTGTAAATCTTGTCCATATCCTTTACCATCATCCTCCAGAGGTATTTGTAGAGGTACGACAGACAGGTGAAAGCCCCTTCCAACACCTCAGTGTCCTGTTTGTCTAACAAAGATGTGATGATGATGAAGAAATCAGAGAAGTGGGGGTAAAAGTCCATCTGGAGGTCCCGGGCAAGCTGAACTACAAGACTAAAAGAAAGAAGAATTTACTTTTATAATTGCTGAAAAAATCCAAGAAGCCTTCTTGATGTCTCTTGATAAATGCATGTATTAATTAAACCTGCCCTTACTCCAATAGAGGATGATAAGCCATGCCGTTCTTCACAGAAAGATGCGTCTTAAGACTCTACACGATGGCATCTTGGTGAAACACTAGCATGTTGAAGGATTGACTCTTGCTCGACACCTCTCGCTGAAAGGTTGCTGTAAAGCACATCCTGGATTAATGCTCATGCAAGTGATATGAACATCAACGCCGATCAAATTAAATCTGACATGCCACCACCAAGCTAAGCCACTTACTGAAGTGTTCTGTCAAATTCAAGTCTTTCCATTTCAATAGAGCCACAAAGAAATAGGTTTCCACCTCCTGAGAGAGAAAATGAGCAAGTCGTTAGAAAATTACAAGTCATTTCTTGGACAATGTCAGCAGAAAGTGATTTGAAAGCAACATACCTCTGCGTAGCTTCCCGTTCGATCAATGCGATGGATGACATCTATGTTAACATTTGCGAGTCTTTCGGAAAACGTGAGATACTGAAACAAGATCGAGGTTTATTAGACACTTTACATACAGAACTAAAAAAATCTCGGTTAAAAAATGCACATCATTTTGCCACATAATTCAGAAATAACTTTGTTTGTGTGTAATTGTGACACTACAGCAAGTGCCGCCTCAAAAGTAAACGTGTAACTGTGTAATTTGTGAGAAATAAAACAGTGCACATTTCGACAGCATATCCAGTGGTCTCCAGCACGTGCTATATATTCCACTAAACTTACTCGGAAAGTATTTTCAGACTTATGAGACGCGGGCTTGGTTTTCAGCTTCATTGTGTTGAATTATAAGACTACCAAAAAACTCAATTCAAAAACTAGTAACTAGCAAAATTAGTAGTGAATGGCTGTGTTGAAGTTGTTGATACACATGCCGTATTAGGAGGCCGCCATCTTGAATGACGCATCACGGGCAAAGCGCTGACTTTTAACGTTTTTCAAAAGAAAAGTCGATGTTTCAAAATAAATTCAAATAAAATAATTTCCTTTTATGATGTTACATTATTAGACGTGTATATGTTGTATAGTATTTTAACAACCTGGTAAAAAATAAGGTTCCATTTGATCACATTAGTAAACTACATTAGTTAAAATAATAAACTAACAATGAATGATACTTATGCAGGATTTATTCATCTTAAAGGGACAGTTCACCCAAAAATGAAAATTCTGCCATCATTTACTCACCCTCAGGTTTTTCCAAACCTGTATAAATTTATTTGTTTTGCTGAACACAGAGAAAGATATTTGGAAGAATGTCAGTATCCAAACAGATCTCATCCCCCATTTACTGCCATAGTACGGAAAATAAATACTTTAACTAATGTTAAAGATCAACATATTTGTTACCCTTCATTTTCTTTAATACATTATATATTTTCTTTTTTACTAAACATGCAACAGTTGCTGAACAGTTTTGCTCATAAAATGGCTGCACTCCATAATAACTTGACATGGATGGGCTGGTGCCAGGTATGTGGCTCAGAAAGCAATAACAGCCCTTGAACTGAAAGAGAAATGAGTTACCTGTCCAGAGCGTCTCCGACTGCCCACACTGCAAAGAAGGTCTCCAGAACAGATGTCTCTCTATCTGTGATCTATACACATGACTAGAACTGAGCCATTGGATTTCATGGAGTAAATGAGGGTCTCCAAAACATTTTTCTAACCCACCTGCAACTGTTAAATCAACAGGTCCTATTCTGAAGTACACCAGGATGACAAGTACACCTTCCTCAACATCCTTCAGTGCGTGGGACTATGTGGTCTTTACGTTGATGCTGGTCATCTCTGCAGGCATCGGGCTGTATTTCGCCTTCACCGGGGGCGGTCAGAGAAGCTCCGCAGACTTTCTGGTGGGCGGACGGAGTATGACAGCAGTACCCGTGGCCCTGTCTCTGACAGCCAGCTTCATGTCAGCTATCACAGTGCTTGGGACACCAGTGGAGGTGTACCAGTATGGCGCCATCTTCATACTCATCTGCTTTGCTTACGTTCTGATGGTGGTTGTGAGCTCTGAGATTTTTCTCCCTATCTTCTACAGACTGGGCATAACCAGCACCTATGAGGTGAGATGGCAACACATCTATTTCTTTATTTTTTGTCCGGAACTTAACTAAAATAGTAGATTCTCTAAACTGCGAATCAGACAGACCAGAATCTGAATACAAAGGTTTAACATATTAAAGACAGAAAATATTTAAAAAGTTACAATCACTCAGTCAGGTATTTATAAGAGAATTGATTTAGAAGTTGCTGTATTGTTTTGTTATTTATTTGCAGTACCTGGAGATGCGTTACAATAAAGTAATTCGTCTCATCGGAACAGTCCTGTTTATAATACAGACAGTAAGTTCTTTTACGGTTATAAGTACAGTTGTCTTAAGGCATACTGTGAATTTAATGTAATGTCTTTCTTCTCTCAGGTACTTTACACAGGTTTGGTCATTTAAGCTCCGGCTTTGGCTTTAAATCAAGGTACATTTGAAGTTTTTACACTTCACACAAATATTATGCAATGTGTAAGTTTATCATGTCGTAACTGTAGATTTGTCTGGCATTCATGACTTGTTAAGTGCATGTTAAGTGCGTGGTCTCACAAGTGTTCTCGATAATCCACAGTCACAGGTGTAGATCTTTGGGGCGCTGTTATATCAACTGGAGTCATCTGTACCCTCTACTGTACATTAGTAAGTTCACAAAAAACAAGCAACAAATCATAAACAAAACGATAATAGGCACATACAGTACGTTTCAATTCATGGTCCATTTGGACACTTAAAAAAGTGACATCTGCTTATTCTGTCATCATTTACTCACCCTCTTGTCATTTCATATAAGAAAGGAGACTTTCTCTCTTCCGCAGAACACAAAAGAAGATATTTTAAAGAATGTTGTAAACTGCCCCCATTCACTTGCATTGGTTTTGTGTCCATACAATAGAAGTGAATGGGGGCTAGTGCTGTTTGATTACCAACTTTCTTCAAAATATCTTCTTTTGTGTTCTGCCGAAGAATGAAAGTGATACAAGTTTGAAATGACAAAAGGATGAGTAAATGATGACAAAATTCTCCTTTTGGGTGAATTTTCACTTTAAATATTGCTAGATCTGTATATGCGAGACATATTTAGTTGTTTGGTCAAATTAATGTTAACATGACTTTGACACTATGCTTCATGTCATGTCTATTGTGTTCTTGATGGAATCTATGTAATAAGTTCCTCTAACCTGACAGGGTGGCCTTAAGGCAGTGGTGTGGACGGATGTGTTCCAGGTGGGCATCATGCTGGCTGGTCTCTTGGCCGTCATCGTCCAATCAGTGCTGCTGCAGGGCGGAGTCTCCACGATCATCAGTGACTCCACCCAGGGTGGCCGGCTTAACCTATGGGAGTGAGTTGACTGTCCATATAAGCATGAAGCATTATTTAAACCTGCCATCACTCACGCTTTGTCCACCTTTGATCCCAGCTTTGATCCCAACCCACTGAGAAGACACACATTCTGGACCATCGTGGTGGGAGGAACATTCCTCTGGACCAGCGTCTATGGGATCAACCAAGCTCAGGTGCAAAGATACATATCGTGCAAGTCACTGTTTCACGCCCGGATGTGAGTATCACACAAAGCACAAGACTCAAATAGAGGGAGTGCAATATGTAACATTCTTATTTTTTTCTGTTTTGTGTATGCAGGGCCTTATACATTAATTTAGTGTCGCTTTTGGCTATTACATTATGTGCAGTATTCAGTGGCTTGTGTTTATACTCCGTTTATAAAAATTGTGATCCATGGACCGCCGGTATGGTGTCTGCACAAGACCAGGTACAACGTTATGAAATTTGACTAAAATAAAGAGATAGTTCACCTTAAAAATAATTTATAAGTAATTCCTGTATGACTTTCTTCTGCAGAACACAAAATAAGATATTTCAAGGAATATTACTAACTAAGCCACATTGGTTCTCATTGACTTCCATTGTATGGCACGAAGACATATCTCAAAATATCTTCTTTTGTGTTCTGCAGAAGAAAGAGTTTTGAATGACATGAGGATGAATAAATGAGGACAGAATTTTTATTTATAGGTGAACTAGTCCTTACAAGATATTAGGATTTTAAAAAGGTCATGACAATGTAAGTTAAACCACATTCACTGTCTGCATCTCTCCTTAATATGGAATAAGCTAATGCCGTACCTGGTGTTGAACATCTTGAAGAAATACCCTGGTGTGCCCGGACTGTTTGTGGCGTCAGCGTACAGTGGCACTTTAAGGTTTGTCCTGTACTAAAGAAACAGTACTAACACACCATCATGTCATTCCAAACCCATTTGACTTTCCTTCTAGCGCAGAACACAGTACGAGATCCTTTTATTCCACATTTATCACAGTAGTGCTGTAAAAACATTTAATGTCATATTATTTTGTGTTTTACTACAGTACAGTCTCCTCCAGTGTAAACGCTCTGGCTGCAGTAACTATCACCGATCTGATGCGACCGTACCTCAGTCTGTCAGATAAACAGCTCTCATGGGCTTCAAAGGGAATGAGTGAGTCAATCTTTGCGTTTCAGGCTAAATAGCATTTTTAAAGAACCCATCTGACCGTCTTCTCCATCGCAGGCTTGTTTTACGGTGTTGTGTGCATTGGAATGGCTGGACTTGCATCTTTGATGGGAGGGATGCTACAGGTGTGTTAAAAACACAAATGGGCATGAATAAAAATTGGCTTTCGAAAGTGAAATTCAGACACGTGTGTTCGTCTCCTAACAGGCTGCCATTAGTATCGTCGGAGTGATTGGCGGACCTCTCCTGGGCCTTTTTTCTTTGGCTGTCCTGTTTCCCTGTGCCAACTCAAAGGTCAGCACAGTTACTGTAATAGAAAACTGTGATTTCTTGTAATAGAAAGTGTAAAGGTCTAGTTGGCGTTACAGGGAGGACTGGCCGGGCTGCTGTGTGGGCTCGCTCTGTCTCTGTGGGTGTGCATCGGAGCACAGATATACCACCCGCTTCCAGAAAACAACAGACCTTTGGATCTCTCAACACATGGCTGTAACCTTACATTACCGGTAGATGGCTTAAACTGGACTATAGGGCCTACAGAAAGAACCAAAGATGATTTTGTACAGAAAGAGGAAAACCTAGACAGGTTCGCACTTAAATTAATTCAACTGCAAAATATACAGTAAGTCCATAAGTAACAAGCAAGCGTTGATTTTCTCAACAGGCCGTGGCTGGCTGATAACTGGTACTCTCTGTCATACCTCTACTTTTGCCCAATGGGTACTTTGGCCGTCATCATCGTGGGTCTTATCGTCAGCGTATTCACAGGTACGATACATCCACCTGTTTCTGGCACGTGACGCACCCTGCATACTGCCTTCTTTGTTCTGTAAAGCTGATGGCATATCTTGTGTCCAAGGAGGCAGACAGCTAAAACTGCAACCAGGGCTTACGCTATCAAAAGAGGATCTCACCTGTTACAAAGCCTACAATGCACTCAAAGAAAAGGTGAATATACACTTTTAATGCACATATACAGTACGTATATAAATAGACATAACACACGCTAATCCCATAACTGTCTATTGTTTGGACTCACAGATTACAGGCAGTTCAGGAAAGCTGGATCTGGCACAGGAGCTGGAAAAAACGTTTGGAAAAACCAACCTTGTTTTCTGTGATGTAGAGTTATCTGCTCAGACTCCAAAAATATATACATGAACATAAGAAACTGTCTCTTAAATCAGTGGTAGTGAAAATAATCATGTTGTTAACTTGTAATATGTTATACATCACATTAAATACAGACATATAAATATGTACAACCACTGAAAACTATTTTGAAGTAGCACATATTTCATTCTGGCACATGCAACAGAGAATCTCATGAGAGATCAGTGCTCCGGTTCATAATAGCGTTTCTTCAGTGTTCTGTATTTCCTGAGGTAATACATCGCCTCAAGTTCTTTGATCACAAACTCTCCACGGTCGACCAGATTTTTAATTTTCACAGGATCCGTGACATCTTTGTTCTTCATGAAAGCCGCTTTAAGACGCTCCCTGAAGTATGTTGAGCCTTTTGGATAGTCCCGGCCAAGATACAGAAGCTTTGGAAGAGTAGGAGAAAATAAATTAGTCAAGCAATAGATATTAATCATATTAGTCTTGTTAGTGAGTTCACTTGTAAATCTCTTTGATTTTTACTGTCCTTGTTATGTTTCTCTTTGCTCTTTTTAGTTAATCATTTTATGTAGAGCACTCTGAATGACCTCTGCGCATGAAATATAAATAAACTTGCCTTGCTCTCATGCAGTGTTGTATCTAATAAAGGGTTACGTGAATTGCCACTGGATAATTATTGAAATATCGACATATAGGAATATTGTAAGATAAAAGAAAGCATATGAAACTGACAAAAGATAATCCTTACATTCTTGTACAATCTGATCACCTCTCCTCTCAGTGGATTGGTCATTTTACAGTATTTCTCCTGATCCTGAGATGAATCCAGGCCCCAAACAAAACATCACGTTACAATTCTTGTAAATTCATACGGTCATAAATTGACAAAATTATGCTTGCTAAAGATAAAACACAATCTTCAAATCTTTCTTTAATAAACATGTACTCTATTACAGCAATGTCATTGCTCACCTAACGTTACAAGCCAAGTTCATAACAGAAGCGCTCGCTCAAGACATGGCGGGGGAAATGCCATGGTACGGAGGTTTTTCAAAATAAAAGTCAATCTGCTTAATAGATTTTCAAACTTGAAACTTCACATTAGGCAGTGTGTGCACTGTTTCCACGCGAATAAAATATGTGTAATTTCAGATCAAAGGCAACATGTTTCAAAACATTGATTCTTTTTATTAAAATATATCCAAAAATGATGCAAAGCTCTAATGTAATTCAAAACTACGTTTTATATGATCACCCTGAATAAATATACAATACATAGGCCATATTAAATCATTTACCCCAGTATTGTAATAGATTCCTATATGAAACCTCCCTTTAAATACAGAAAACATAACTATACATTTTACATATTATTATATATTAATAACTTTGGTCCTATTATTGAAATATTCTATGCATTTAACCATATTATGAGTTATATCATGTGAACTGAAGCCTGCCGAGTTTCTCTCAGTTATCCAGATGCACTCTCGCTCATCTTTCTGTACAGAAGCAAGTAGGCCGTCTTTCTTCTAAAACAAAATTAAAATAAAAAAGGTTAAAATTAAAACCTACAAGAGCCTACCTAATATAATTAGAATATATTATATATTTAAATATAGTATGTATTTAAAAGGTATTCTTCTCTTTATAATTCAATTCAATTTTATTTATATAGCGCTTTTCACAATGTGCATTGTTCCAAAGCAGCTTTACAGGAGCAAATAAGAAAAACACAGAAAGGTAAAACACAGCACAGTGCATGGTGTTTATAGACCAAGCAAGATCATTCTAATAAATAATATCTAATAAATAAATGAATAAATAAATGCAGTCTCCCGGTGAGCAAGCCAACACTGCACTGCTGTGGCGGGGAACCCAAACTTCAATGATGAAAAAATGGAGAAAAAAAAACCTCGGGAGAAACCAGGCTCAGCCGGGAGGGCCAGATCTCCTCTGATGTGTCATAGATGCACTCAGTGACCCCGACCAAAGCCACCGAGCAACGTCCACGAAGAACAGGGAGAGCCCACCAGCCGCGACCCAGGAAGCCCCACCCGCCGAAACCGTGCAGGTCCAACCCGGTCCCATTCCGAGATCAACAACAGACAACAGAGGAACAACCAGGGAAAAGTAGTAATGGCATAATTAACTTTATTCCTCTGTTGTCCGACATCGACCACAAAACAAGACCAAACCAGACCAGACCCACACAGTCCCAACAAATGAAACGCCCCAAACCACAACCAACAAGCCCCCCCACTCCCTACAAACACCCACCCAGCAACCTCCAATCAAAGTCACTGAGTGCAGCTATATATAGTGTTATTATAGTGTTTATAGTGCCAAGATGAAAAAGTAAACAAAGTTTCACTGTCGTTAAATGTACCCTTCATACGTGTCCTGCACTTCTTTCCAGGTGGCCTATACAAATGAATACATAAATAAAACAAAACGTTTTTTGTATTTCTATCTTGAATTAAATGATCATCCTTGTGTTTTTCAAAATAAAATTGGTCTTACTTGTCGAACAGTGCTGTCATCAGCATAGCACCAATTCTGATCCTGAGTGGGCCGGATGTAAGCAGTGTAATGACCACATAAGGCAGTTCCTATATGCACTATGACCGCATAGAGACTGTAATACCCTTTAGCCTGAAGAAAAAGTAAAGTATACACATAAAACAAGTCTAGCCTTATAGTTATGATGCTATGACTGATAAAGTTCTGTAACATGATATATATATATAGAGAGAGAGACTAAAAGTACATTTTCTGATTGTCCATCATTACAAATGTTCATATTTAGTGTTTCAAGGAAGGTGACTCTGTTGTGGAGTTTCCTGGTAATTCCATCATTTCTGAATCTCTTGAGGTGGATACACAGCACTGAAGGCAGCGACACAAGTTTCAGTTGCTGCATGGAAAAAAATAAACAACAGTAACATATCCAAACAATTATAGGGTTAAAATAAGGTAAATGTCTAAAACACTTGCGTTGAGCATGTGCTCAAAATGACTTGAATTTACCTTATTGCCAAGTTAAAATGAATAAAAATTCAATTTACAACAGCGATATAAAAAAGTAAAGCACACACATGAGTGAAGGGCCTTTTCATCATGCACCTGTCACAGTAACACTCCTCACCACACCTCAGAGTTTGCTGCTGGGCAAAGGACTGGACACAGCTCTCCTGAACAACATAAAAAGTTATATTAATGAGGTCATTTTGATGTAGGATGTGTTCGATGTGTGTGTGTTTTAAAGTCATTGACGTCATAAGCAAGCAAATAGTCATTGCTCTACATTGATACATAATGACTGGAACATTTTTTTGGAACACACTTCATTAATGACATGCTTACCAGGGTGTTGTACCCCTCACGAATCGCCAAAGGGAGGCTGTATAGAGAATTGGGCGTTTTTTGAATGTGTGAGCATTCTTTACACATCACTTGCGTCTCCACCTTTATCTCATAGAGTTTCCGGATTTCCTCAGCCTGTCAAAGCAAATATGTATATGCTGTTTAAAGAATTGTATGTATTGCAATGTGTGCTTTAACACTAATGAAACCCACCAAGTCTTTATCAGTCATCTGTTTCTGGGTGAGATTGAGTATACTGTGGAATATTTCATCTGCATCATGTTCAGTAAATCCTACAGGACAATTAAAAACACACAGAAGAGGAAGCATTACAATTAGTGCATAATAATCACATCTATGTATGAATGTATGTAATGCTTTAACATGTCAAAGAGGCTGAATTACGTGTCAGATGCATACGGTGTATGGAGTGACGGTGGAGACAGTCAAGGAAGTCTCTGTGTGGAGAATGATGGTTTGTGTCTTTCATAGCACACAGAGCATTCTTCAACTGCATGGGCACATTATTCAGCTCAGCCTCTTCTGGTGGATGATATCTTAAAAAAACAAGGCTGGACCATCTTGTTAAACTATTTAGTATCCTATTCTGATCCTATTACAGTTTACAATTGTGCTGTGTTGTGTTATTCATAGAGAAAGAACAATAATGAAGTTTTACTTGTTCAGTAATTCCAGCAGTTCTGGGGTGGCGGAGAAAGACTGAAGCAAAGCATTAATACAGCAGGTCAGGCCATAGTTGGAAAGGCCTCTCACTTCAGAAAAAAAACAGATCATTTTATTATTTGCAACAATGTTTATTGTATAATATCGTATATTGTAGCATATCTAGACAATATATGTACAACCTGTATAGGCGTAAGCATTATAAAGAATCATTTGACCTACCATAAACTCTGTGATAGTCCAATGAATAGTTACAGCGCATATAATAATACGATGCCATTTTAATCCAGGACAGCCCCATCCACAGACAAAATCTTCAGTGTTCTTTTTTCAGTAGAAACACCATTAGATTTAGCTGTGTGCAATAGAAACCGATCAATTTATATATATATAAAACAGCCCGAGTCAAGTCTGTTACAATGCTCCTGTCACTATGTAACTTGGCAGCGATCTGTGAAGATTACAAACATGCAACGAAACTGTTACATTTACTTTCACTTTCGATTCATGCGCATGTTTCTGTCACCAATAACACGAAACTTATCTTTGACTGCACGCACCCTGCTGGAAAAACAATAGAAACTATTTAAGAAATTCAAATGGATTTAATGTCTACAATGGGACTTGCAGCCTGTTGGTTTTAACGGGATCTGTGTTTCTCTACTGGTAATGTGTTGGGTTCTATTGATGGGATGTTATCAGATTGTTCAGTATTTGCAATGATAACCATTGGGAATTGCATTGTTATTTTCAGGAATTACAAACCTTTAAAATACACTTCATATTATGTTATGTTTCACTACATATCTCTTTGTTGATATGGTATTTAGAATAGATACAATCCCATACAGCTTGAGTCATATTCACATTTGTCATGTACTGGTGAGCTGATATACTGAACGTTTTTGTTTATAACATTATTACAATTATTACAGTTATTGGAAAGTGTTGCATATAAATGTACAGTTCAAAATCACGCTGTGATGGCAACCCCCCCTAAATCATACACAAAACAACAGTTATATTTACATTTTATTTCATATTAAATAAAATTTCCTTTCACAATTTCTCATCTCCTAGACATTGTATATCTTAAATAGGTTATTAGATTAGTCTAATGCAGAAATGCACCATGGGAAAGTGATGACTATGGCCAAACCTAATGTATTTATTAAAAATCGAGCACACTGTTTCACAGTGAGGTCCTTGACACAGAAAGAATTTAATTCCTTGTATTGCCTTTGTAGTACGGTCCAAACATGGTATTCCACACCTGTTGCAGGAGTCCGTGCAAATGAAGCAGCCAAGGGAATGCTGAGGGAAGAGCTGAGAGCGGAGATAAGATATTTAATAATGTGAAAACTGCATAAAGTGAGTGCATAAAAAACCTGATGTCCTCAGCCTTCTTACCGGGGTCCATACGGATAAGAAGCAGATACAGCAACATTACAGCCAGAAAAACTCTTCGTAGAGAGATGGATCTGACTCTCACACTGGCTAATGAGAGACCTCTGAGCAACAACCTCATGATGGGATTGAGCCTCTTGCTTGAATTATCTGTCAATCACACAAATGTACACACGATAACTCCATTTGTGATATGCCAGAATATTGTAATCAACCCATATTACGTTTATGTTTGCAAAATAATTTTACTCAAAAGCAAATAAAGAGACCTTTACGTGAAGCAGCTACAGCTACAGATTGAGGATCTGGGTTGGACAATGACGCATTTTTCTCTTTTTGAAGGTCTACCAAACTACGCGCAGCTTGCCTCTGTTCCTCAGTGAACGCAACCTGTCCCACATCACTCTCCAGCAGCTCCAGAGCTTCGGCCGTAAGGCCCATCGGTAACAGTATGTGAAGAATATACAGTTCAGACATTGTGCTGAACCCTGATTGGCTCATGTTACTGGAGCAGCGCAACCAATCATTAACTGCATCCTTCATCACTGCCCATTCACCTACTTTCACATACAGCAGAATGCTGGAAAAGACAATTTACCAACCATTAGTCAATTTCCATGCCAAGTGATATTCAGTTGCATATTATTTATGGGTTTAAGTGTGTCCATTGAAAAAATCCCTCGTACCACATCTGGATAATCTTGGCAGGAATTTTCGTAGTTTCTCCATATTGCTGTAAAACCCATGACAAAACTCCACGCCACTGATTGAGCTCAGCCAACGCCTGAATCCCCACTATAGTCAAAGCAGCTTTCAGTTCTCCATGCTTGAAGCTGTGAGGACAAACATTTATTGTTAATGAACACATCATAAAAATCTTCCTTTTAACATGAATATGAAACGTTGAATTAAAGTAAAACTAACATGTAAATATCAAAACTACAAAATGTACAGGATGCAAATACTGTAATATAATTAGACCAAACCATAATTTCATGTGGTATGTTGGTATACTGAATTTTCTCATATTTTTGCGAAAACTGACATGTGCCATGTGTTAGGTTTAGTATGCTCAACGGATTAATCATAAATTAGCCTGCATGTCTGTATTTTATCTAACTAGACGAAGTCTGCATTCAGTCTGACCCACCAACTCTCCTCCTGCTCTGCAGAAGCCAAACTCTCTAGACCTTTCTCACACGTGTCCAGGGCAGCCTGAAAGTCTTTCTTCACCATTAAATATTCAATGGCAGTGTCCACAGTAACCACTGCTGGACTTGCAGGTGGACTGATCAGCCGAACCGAGCCCGACCCGCGGCCGCCAGTTAAAGACACGGACGAACTGCTCCTCATTACTATTAAATATTATTCCATTTTAAACCCAATTGTTACAATAAAAATGTTTACAACATAAGTTTCTGATGATGCGAACAAATTTAAATACTACATGTACATAAGATTAATTCAGTAAACAAATACACGCTGCAAGTTTCGCAGCTGCGGCTCCGCAAAGGACGCTTGGGAAGATACCCGCCAAGTTAAAAGTCATTAAACGGTTGGCGCTTGACAAGATAAAAGTCACCTAGTTTAGTCACAGATATGTACGTATATTTCACATTTAAGTACATAATTTATGTTTAGTGCAATACAAAGGCACAACAGCAGTGTTTTTATTAAATAAAATCTGCAACCTTTCTGCAAAACATATTTCAAATATATTTCATTGTAAGATTTTCTTTTTTTTTGTTCATAAGGATAAATGATGTCCCAAAGGGATCAGTGTAGCCCAAATAAAAACATGACACCCATCACCTAATCTCACTCAATTTATCACATAATTTTTGAACAGAAAAGACCGTGAAACAAATCATAAATGATTACATTATCTACTAACTAAAGTCTTAGATCCATTCATTAGCAACTTCTGTATCAGTGACAAGGAGCTTTCCCCTGTCCATCAATACTTTCATTAACCCTTTCCTCCTTCTCCATGTTACCCTCAGCCCATAGTCTTTCTCAGGTGTGTCCTCCACCAGGACACTTGTATTCTCAGTTCGTGGAGGGGTCTTTGCCTGGTTTGGGGGAAACAGGAGATGTGAAACACTGGCTGAAGATGCACTGGAACAATGTGGCATTTCCGGTGTCTCTACCTCCAGAGGTGCAGGAACTGAGATTGTGTTTGGTGTTTGGCCTTCTTTTGACACTGGGGTGTGAACAAAACCTTCAGGAGTCCTTTTCTCATTTTCATGGTGAGGTGGGGTGCTTGGGAGCTCTGTACGCCTGGAAGCACCTGGTCTAACCACAGATTGAGCAGTACTTCTTTTCACCCCTTTACGAAGAGACGGTGTCCGTTTAGGAGTTTCTACAAGTTCTTTATTTAGATTGCTTGAAGAAATCTGTCTGTCTTTCTTAGCCCTTGAACACCTTACTTCTTTGAGTGGTTGTTGAATGGTTGTTTTTGTCTGAGTGTTCTTGTGCGGGTGCTGTGAAACTGCAGTGTTTGTCTCAAACGAAAGTGGGGAGTATTTGCAGACAGCTGTTGGTCTGTTGTGATGAAAAGACAATCCCATCACTGTGTTCGATTTACCTCTCGTACTTTCCCTTCCACGACTAACTGCTTTGATATCATGTGAACTAAACTGTGGAGACACCTGCAAATTGATAATACATCTCATTAACATACCTTTGCTCAACAACAACAAAAAACATTTTTAACACAAAAGTATTGTTTAGGTTACCAAGCATACGTTTACCCAAAGGGAACGTTGTGCATTAGCTCTCTGTTGTTTTTCTGATATACATGTTCTGGGGTGAATAGCACTCGGAAGCTGTGGTCCACAGTCATGCTTCGGTCCATTAATCGGAGCCTCTTCAAACAACAGCTGAGATTTGTTTGGGTTTAACAGTCTCCTTTTACTTGAAACTCGGGGCATTAGAGGACATGGTAAACTGCATAGGAGAAAAACAAGATCAGATCGAAAGCACAGTACAATGTCTATGTCCACCCATAAGACAAATGCTGACCATTTCGGGTGTTTAATATTCGTACTACATCGATTTCATCATATCTTTAAGCATACTCCGTGTTTTCGCCACTATGAACTACTATAAACTTCATCCTGCGTTCACGCGCGCATATCCTACGTTTTGCAATTCAAGGCATGAAACGAAAGCTTAGAGCCGTTACTCACGCATAGCTTTGTTTCTGATTTCATCCGTAAAGTTTTAGACTATCAACCTTTGACAGAAATTCACACAACGTCTGTTTGAAATTGCTGATGTGAATGATTTCACATAATTCAAACAGTCGCGTCTCAAACGCGAACACCAACGTGGGCGGGCTTAACGGCCCGGAAGTAGTGCGTGACGACACACGAAAGTCAAGCGAGTCACGCCCACTGAGTGACAGACTGACTCAATAATGTGGACATGTCTCGACTGACTGAATGCAGCACCGCAATCTGTAACTTACTCTGTTTAGAACGGGAGAAGTTGTTGTGCTATATATTTTATTTTAAAGACTGCAGAAAGGTGGAAAAGAAGCAAATATAGATCGCTGCAATTTGCTGAAACGTGGACGTGCGCTAGCCATTCCATGTCAGACTCAGGTAATTTATGATGCAGGGCAGGCCTTCTAACAGTTTTCATTCTTTTGGGGGCATTGATTTCCTTTTAAGGTGTGATTTTGAGTCTTCAAAGTTAAAGTGTAAATAGTCATCTTTTCATCATAGTCAGGTATTATTATATTGGAAATTAATATTCAAACACAACTTTTCGCCACACAGTTGTTCTTTGTGGAATAATAAGTGTATCCTTATTAAGGGAAAATCTGTGTTTTTTCAAGACTGGATGGACCAAGGTCCATTGTACATATTATGGACGGGGATGGAAATTTCCTTAGTTGTGATATTTTTTTGTGTAAAATATAATAATATTTGTACTCAGAAATTATATTTATCTTTGTTGAAAGCTCTTCTTGCTGGTTTGATTCAGTTGTTTAAAGTTGCATTGTGTTATTTACCTTTGATACCAAGGTAAGTTCATCTAATCATCTCTGGTGTTCATTTTACAGAGCAGAGCTGTAAAAATAAGGTTTTAAGAACATAAGTAAATACACAGAAATTCCCTTTTAAAGTAAAAAAGAGATCTCTTGTTTTCCAGAAGAGAGAGTGGTTAGAAATAGAACAAGATTTCTCTCTCTTCCACTTCTACCGAAGGTAAAAGAAGTTCAGTTTAAAATTATTAATGATATTTATCCCTCTAATGAGTTTCTCAGACATAGATTTAATATGGATTGTAATGTGTGCACCTTTTGTGATGCAGAGTTGTTTTATTTATGCAAATTCTCTCAAAAAAACTTTGGGATGACCTCTATGCTTGGTTAAGTTTTAAATATGTAATACCTGACTTTGATTTTAAAACTCTAAAATATTTGTCTTTTTGTCGGAATTGTGATGTTGAATTTTTTGGTTAATAATATTGCGATTTTGGCCAATTACTTTATTCATAAATGCAGTAACTTTAATAACCCCCCACTTTCTTACTTTTTCAGAAAGATTTAATGATATTCTTCAAATCTTTAACTCGTGCATCATAAAAAAGCCCTCAAACTATGTACTATTTTGAATGTATTTTGTGGTGATTCCCCCTTCTACTATATTGTATTTCTGTATTTATTTTTTTCTAATTTATGTTTATTTTGCTTATTTTTGTTATGCTGCTATTTGGACTTCTTGGAATGTTACTAAAATTTTTCTTGTCGTTTACTTGGTATTTTGTATCTTCTTTTCAAGGAAAAATAATAATTATGATGCAGGCAAGACACCTCGGAAGTGGGATATTTCCCACCACAAATGCGGAAGTAACGTCTGGATTGAGTAACATTAAAAGTATTTAGTAACATTAAAATGTTACAAGTATCTGTAAACAATCAAAGAGCACCGTTCCATAAATTATTTCCGAGTTGATAATAGTGTTAACTTACCCACCTACTTTCTACACCTTTATATGTTGTTTTCCCAGCATTACATTACAATACGTTATAATGTCATTTTTGATTATTGTGTGTTTGAAGAACACTGTTGCTGAGAGAAACACTCACTAATAGCAGTCCAAACTATTGTTACTCTCCCCGTCTAGGGGGTTGGAATTCAACGTAACAAAACATGTTGGAGATCTTCACTCCTGTCCCAGCCAGGAACCACAACAACAATTTTTGGAAGTCAAAAAAGTAAAGGTTTATTATAACAGCAAAAAAAGGAAACAATAACTTCAAGAGGGGATAAAGCCAAAATAACAAACTAAACAAAAGCTAGCTACCGGGAGGACCAAACTATTTATTAACCTTACAAAAAAAGAAAACAAATAAACAACAATATTTTTCCCTCACTCCCAGTATACAATATAAGTGGCATCCACCTCTCTACAGCTTCCACTGAAGTCAGTTATTTCTTGGGAAACAAAGTGCTAACAAGTAATGTTAAAATTGTCAACAAATGAGTACAAAATCAGTACATCAACTTAAAAAGGTACAACAACATCAGCAAGTTCTTTAACTCAATGTAGAATTCTCAAAAAGTTACAACATTAACGAGTCTTTTTTAAATCTGATGACAATCAACCTTGTTGGAGGGACGATAGTGAGAGCAGAGAGAAAAAGAGAAACAAAACAACAGAATACAAAGAACTGTAAAAATAAAGTACTACACCCACAGATGTAATAAAATAAATAAATCATTGGAAATACGCCCAAACCCACAGCGACATCTGTAGGACTAAAACAATAATACAGAATGACCTTTTTTAAGGATTAGAAATACTTGCATTCTTTGTGGCAACGTAAATCTGATGGCCAACAGGTATTTACAGAATTCAGCAAACAACTGTACTCCTTATGTGTTTTCTTCATTTACAGGGGGCTGTCAAAGTCATAAACAAACGTGAAAACGACCCATATCTAACTATTTTAAGTTGGTCAGACATAATGATTTTATATTTAGTTATTTAATTGCCTATGATATTATACAATTATCATTTACATGTAGTTAACGAAAAGTAGACACAATTCGCTTACTTATACTATTTATATTTTATAAATATTATTATATTATATTTTTATGAGATAATAGCCTATTTTAGTAATATTTAATATAGTAATATTTGTATTTTGAACTTGAAGAGTCATGGCCAAGTAACCTTTTTTATACCCTTTTCTCTAGCGTGGCCATGATGAACCTGTGCCCAAAGAAGTAACAATGATGGCTCTTCTGCAACAACATCCCAAATTCCCCAACATCATTCAAATGTTTGAGTGGTTTGGTTTGACTACTCAGATCATATAAGAATTGTTATGGAGTACCCTTGCCCCTGCACCGTACTGAAAACATGACTTAATAATCATGCTTTCAACAACGAAAAAATCAGGCAACACAAGCAGTGTAATACTGCCTTGACCATGGGGTTTTCCACAGCGACATTCACGCATGCAACATACTGGTCAACCCAAGCACCACAGATATCAATCTGAACAACGTGCGAGAAAGAGAAGGGACAAAAAGATCGTTGTCTTTGAATATGGAATGCCATAAAGCGTCCCTTCGGTCTACAGCGTATGGTGAAAAAGTTGCAAGATGAGCTCATCCCATCATGTGCTTATTGTCTCGAGCTGACTGATAGTGAGTCTGTCTGTCTATTTAATATTGCTTGGAGTTATCATTTTAATCTCACCTCATAAGTGACCACAAACATTAACCATGTCTTGAGAATCATACATCATAAACAGTATTACTACATGTTTTTCAGAAAAATGAAAGTCTCTCTATGAAGAAGGACATTATCAAGAACAAGGAGCCTTTGGAAGAGTCTTTGTGTCACAGTTTACAGTGTATAGATTGTCATTTAATCTTTTGTTATAATCATTGTTTTCTTCATTAGAGGTTGCTGTCAAAGTCATAAACAAACGTGAAAATGACCTGTATCTAACTATTGTAAGTTCTTTGAATATAGTGATTTTCTATTTAGTTATTTAATTGCCTGTGATATGATACAATTAGCATTAACCTGTAGTTAACAAGTAGACACAATTTGCTTACTATGCCTTAAAAGAACATGCTGTTATAGAACATTTTAATTTCCAATAATATTTAGTACGTATGGTATGTGAATTTGGACGCAGGGATAAAAATAGACTGAAGCAGACAATATAGCCTAGATTCCCACAGAGCTTTGATTGTATCTGAAAGAATAAAATTGAACGTCTATCAAAATGTAGTATTATTTTTTAGTATTTATTGTAGTAGTACACTAACATACTATTTTAGTAATATTTAGTATAATAATATATACAGTATTTATACTTTAGTGCATTATTTAACATTAATTAATAATGTATAATACTATCAATTAATTTTAGTAATTCATTATATTAATTAATATTATTATTTATAATAATTACTAATGCAGTATTTATGTTTTGTAAATATTACATTTCACAATTTAATATTTTAGTAATATTTAATATAGTAGTATTTGTTCTTTGAACTTGAAGAGTTACCCACAGCAAAGTAACCTTTTCTTATGCTATTTTCTCTAGCATGGCCATTATGAACCTGTGCCTAAAAAAGTAACAATGTTGGCTCTTCTGAAATAACCTCCCATAAGCCCCTAAATGGTTTGACTACTCAAATAGGTCCCTGCCCGGTACTGCAAACATTAATAACTAATTATGCGTTGAACAAAGAAAACATATGCATCACCATGCATCAGGAACACAGGCAGTAAAACACCTTGACCATGGGGTTTTTTACAACGACATTCATGCATAATAAATCTTTAACAAGATAGCGGTTCAGTTCTTGTGTAACATCCATGTATGAGGCTGTAATGTTGAAATAGGTCAGCTCTTTTTACCGGGCATTCTCTATTCCTCGATTCAAAAGCATCTGTTCTGGTGACCTGCAGAAAAAGACAAGATAAACAAGACAATTTGTTAGATGATATGAACCTAGACAACATGAAGATAAATCAAAACAAATGAACATTTCCAAATGGAAAAATATGCAGGCTTATTTAATATGACTTTTATCCTATTCCCTTTCAATTGTGGGCTTTGTATATTTACTATATTTTGATGGAAAACATAATGGGTCACTAATATCATTTAGACAGAAAGTTATAGTATATAACTAATGTGATCATGTTTGCTTATTCACACACTGTGGTACATCAGCTCACCTGTCTTCCGCAGCTGAGAGCATCAGTCTCTTGCATACAACTGGATCCAGGCTGGATAAAAACAAATTGTTTGTATTAACATTTACACATACAAAGCACAAGTTCAACAGATAGACATACAAAACATCAACAAGAAAATTAAGGTTAGAGTATTGCTATGAAATTAAAACAAAATGTATAGGGAAAACATTAGATAATTTTTACCTACACTGCAAAAAGTGCCATTCTTACTAAGCAGCAGTTTTGTCTTGTTTTTATTAAAAATATCTAAAACTTCTTAAATCGATATACAATTACTTGACAAGAAAAGTGACCTAAGGTATTTAGGCCCGATTTCACAGACAAGGTTTAAGACTAGTCCCAGACTAAAATGAATATTGAGTGGTCTTAACTGAAAATTTTTAAATATATCAGTTTAATAAAAGCAACTTAAATAGCCTAATTTAACTAAGACATAATGAAACCGGGCCTTAGTTTTGTTTTATGTAAAATTATATAAGAATTATAAGTTTATGGTAAAAAATCTGCCAAGGGGTGAGATTTGTTGTCACTTAGCAAGAATGTCATTTTTTACAATGTAACTTTACCTACAGGTGTAATAATCATCTATAACCAAAAACGTTCATAAAAACGTCTCAGAAAAAAAACTTTTATCTTGAGAACACAAATTACTGTATTATATGTACTAACGTTAACGTTACTCCTTAGCTAACCATAGCTAACATTACAGTAACGTTAGGCCTCCAGGTTTATCAGAAGAGTGCTAACAATTAGCTTTAAGACAAAAAGTGCAGCACACGACATGAAATAATAAAATAATCGTTTAAATGTGTTATAAAACGCTTACCTCATCCGGTGGTCGGCTGCTCTGACTGACATGGTGACGACGAGTATAGTGAAGCAGGCGCTAAAGGCGCGTTGTTTTCCTCACAGTTTCAAAAGTATTGGCGCTTTATATGTAGCCTACATGTCATATATTTCCATCGGAGCGGAAGAAATTTCTTCACTGTCACTCGCACGCTACTGCTCACTGCTGTTCTCAGAGATGTTTCCCGCGGTGTCTGCCTGGCTACCATAGTAATCCACTGGAGTTTGAAAACTCCCGCTCTGGCTCTGCTGCTCGCACTAATACCGCCACTCACAGCCGTTAAGACGCAAGTGCGCCAAATTTAAATTTGCAGCCTCTGATTGGATGATGGAAGTCTTACGCAACTAAAATATATATGCCCAAAAGGAGAGTTATAAATTTGATTGCAGATTAATTACAATATTGTTGTTTAAATTACAAATACTGCCGTACTGTAATATATTACAGAAATTATTACAAACTGTTAAAATACTGTATGTTGTATTAGCTATAGTGAATCGATAACCGTTGCACACGTAAATACTTTATTTTAATATTTAATATGTTAGGCAAAGTTTCAAAAACGTAATAGGATCTAGCAGTTTTACTACAGTTTACTATATTTAAATTGTCAAAATGCAAAGTTGTATGTTGTTTAGGTGAGAACAAAAATAAATGTCAAAATAAATTACATTTGTGTCTGTAGAATTACCAGTTGACCTCTAAAATACCCTAAATACACAATGACCTTAAACTGCATTTAATGACAAAGCAGTTGCAATTTTACATATATTTCTTTTACAGAAAAAATCCGTAAATTATTACTTCATTACATTTTGGTAACTGTAAAAATACTATAAATTGCTTTTAAAAAAAACTAATATTTCTGTAATTTAAAATTACAGGAAATTAACCTATGGAAGCCCGTTTCCGCCACGTGATAAAAAAAATCAGGCTCTAAAGTCATAATTATGAGATAAAAAGTCAAAATTATGAGATACAAAAATCAAAATTATGAGATAAAAGTCATAATTACGAGATAAAAAGTCATAATTATGAGATAAAAAGTCAAAATTATGAGATAAAAAGTCAAAATTATGAGATAAAGTCAAAATTATGAGATAAAAAATCGAAATTATGAGATACAAAAATCAAAATTATGAGATAAAAAATCGAAATTATGAGATAAAAAGTCATAATTATGAGATAAAAAGTCATAATTATGAGATAAAAAAAAATCGAAATTATGAGATAAAAAAGTCATAATTATGACATAAATAGCCATTGTTAATAATAATAATAATAATACATTTATTTTATATAGCGCCATTAAGTTTCTTTCTCAAAGCGCTGCACAACATATAATAAAACAATACATCACACATTAATAAAACAAATCAGAGCAATACATCACACATTAATAAAACAGCACAATAAAATACAAAACAAAACAAAAGATCCAGTCAAGTAAAAGCAATCCTGAAATAAAATGTTTTAAGAAGAGATTTGAAAGTGGCTAGTGAGTTTGCCTCCCTGATGTTTATCGGGAGAGTTCCAGATTTTAGGAGCATAAGCAGAAAATGCTCTATCACCCATGGAGCGGATAGTCCAGATTGCTGAAAAGATCATTGGTGCTTTCTTTCCCACTCTTGTAAAGTGCAATCATTACAGACTTGATACACCCTGGACACAACATATTTGAACTGTTGCCCTCTGGCCGGTGCTTCAGAAGGAGTACTAGAGTATCTGGACATATTGCTTTTAATAAATTTGAATATTCGCAAATTTCCAATCTATTTTACATACAGTATATTACTTCTGTACAACTGTCTATTTACAGTTGTATTTTATTTATATTTTTATATATTTTGTACTCTGTTTTATTATTATGTGTCTGCTGATGCATTTGGATGTCTGCACTGGAAGCTTAAAAAAATACTGAAAACTGAAAACAAATAACTAAAATATATATATAACCAATCGCAATTGGTTTGTAAAACCACTGAGTTGCATTTACACTATTCTAACCAGCGGATGTCACCAGCGTGCGGTGTCCTGGCTGCACTGCGCATGTGCACATTAAGTCATAATTTTGACTTTTTATCTCATAACTATGACTTTTCATCTCATAATTATGATTTTTTATCTCATAATTTTGACTTTTTATCTCATAATTATGACTTTTAATCTCATAATTTCGATTTTGTATCTCATAATTATGATTTATTAGAGCCTGATTTTTTTTATCACGTGGCGGAATTGGGCTTCCATACTCCACCCCTAAACCACTGCCAAGCCTTTTCTGTTGATGATTTGTGTGCATTTATACATATTACACTTTGCAGTATTGTTTGCATGAGTGCATTTCAACGCCCTCCAGTGGTGGTTTGAGTAAATAGCATTGCTGGGTTCTCCTGTGGTAGTTTGTGTGTATTGCATTGCATTGCCCGCCAGTGGCGGTCAGACGCGTCAATATCTTGAGTGATTATTACTCTTCTGGGGGGAAAAAATCCTGGACTATTCTTGAAGCAATGATTGTCATCTAATATTGTTCATAATTCATTTAACATTTACTCTTTTGGCAGATGATTTTGTCCAACTTCTATTCAAACATTTTATGAATATGTGCATTCCCTCAAACCCGGTAACTCTCAACAGTGGGACCACGGCCCACAAGGGGGCCCCAGCTGACTTCCAAGGGGGCCTCAAAATGACCAATATTGTAAAATTAGACAAAATTACAGAAGCATTGAAATACATAAACTAAATATTTCTTATTATTTGGCCATTTTTATAGGTACTTAACGTTTTTCCAGTTTAGCTCTTAAATATTTTATTGGGTAGAAATTGAGGTTTTGTGAGTGGGAGGGGGCCTTTGAATATTGTTGAATACAATGGGGGGCCTTGGAGTCAAAAATGTTGAGAACCCCTGCAAACCCATGGCCTTGGTATTGCTGATGGCATGTGATGTGCAAAAATACCAATATGTTCAAAATAAAATGTTACTTTATGGATATCTGTTTGATCAATACCTCAAAAAAAGTCAACATGACAAACGCAAAGAAATGTCACTTTACTGTTTCTACACTTGCAGTCAAACAGTTTCATAATGACCACAACTATCTATGTTGCAACGGTGACAAAATCTTCTGGATTTCTTGAGCACTTCCATGTCCTGCTCGTTTACCTCAGCCTCCCACCAACCTTGCCCTTTCCACGACCTTTGGCACTGCAAAGAAAATACAATTTATTTAGTCTATGTTGAACACTAATGATTAATACATCACATAAACTGTGAAAAGTATTAAATGCTGATGATTACTTCAAAACAAAAAAACATTTTCTTCTCGTATTCAGGTTTTGGAAGTGAAATCGCAACATATGACTGTTAGCAGAGTGGCGGAACACAGGATTAGAGGAATAAAATATTTAAATAAATACACATGCAAACATACAAGACCTGTCAAATGTTTGGGGTCAACAGAGTTCATGTTTTTCATGATGTGAAGGTTACACTTAAATGCTTGACATTTGTTTTGTATACAAATATATATTAATGTATGCATTTCTTTACAAATACATTCAATAATTATTATACATTTTAAAATGGCTATGTTCTATCAGATAAAAAGTAAATGAAAAATAGCCAACAAGTAGCCTACCTACGACAAATAAGAACTAGGAATACATTTTATATTAAATATCATATACAAAATTAAATGACATATACATCCATCAGAGTTTGATCATTTTTTAGGACTATGCACTCTTTTTCTCGAAGTGCATAATTATACATATAAAAAAGGTGGGTCCCATCCTTTTGACAGGTCGCATACATGCAAACACAACAGTTTTAGGTGCTGGATGGTTTGCACGCAACTCAGACAAAAGCCTGCGATCCGTTTTATCTTAATGTAGTTCTTACCCTTTTACTGGCACTACAGATTCCATCACCAGAGGCGCGATATTTAATTTTAACTAACAGTTTCATTGGAGACTTTCTTATCAACCTTAAAAAAATATACTAATTGTTAATATTTATAAAAACACATCTATATGCAAGTAAAATCGTAGCAAATTATAATTCGTTGCCTTATGGTTCACTTTGTAGTCTTGTGGATTACGTTCAGGTATGTGTAAATCTCAGTTACTGTAAACATTACGGTAGAAACCGAAGGAGCCACTTAAACTGGTCCAATTAGGATCGAGGTCAAAGATCCTAAAACGTTCCCCTTTTGTTGCTGAGACCGAGCCGGACCACATGCTGAGCTCACTCCACTCAAGACCTCACGGTTTCATCGGGACATGGTTCTGAGAAGAGCAGGGGTCTGTCAAGGACACCAAACCCAAAACTTTTAATGCAATCACGATTCATCTTGGTCTGCTCGACAGGACAACCAAACTTTGCTCCTCTGCTTTCTTCCTCCGAACCTAAAGCCCTTTGAAACCAGGGGAAAGTGACCAGTGTGGCTCGGCGTACTTACCTCTGGTGATCTTGGACTCTAGCGAGTAGCTGAGTGATCTGTAAGGGACAGACACGGAAGCCTTGCTAAGCACAGAGGACAACACTGAACCAACAGGATGGAAACCTGAGGATGCGCAGATGTCCCGTGCCTGATCGGACCCACAAGCACATCACCTGCCATCACCTGCCTTGCGGAGGCAATCGATTGAGAGCCCAGACCCGTGACGCGTCTGACCGACAACCGTTACTGACAGCAGGCTACACAACAGTGAGGTTTACGCTCTTACAACCAGTTACTTACAACTTTTGCTGTTCATTGATTCGGCTCTGGAGAACATTCACCTGGAAGCAAGTCACAGTTTTAGACAGGCACGCCATGGATGCCTGTGATCACAGCTCCAAAAATGGGAACTACTAAACTGGCTTTGACTTTTTTTTTTAAGTCAACATGAAATCCTGTTTTATTCTGAGGTTTAAAGGGGTTATTTATTTATAAAGTTGCAGGATCGGATTTTACCTGAACTGATCAGATTGTGAAAAGTGTGTCTTTATATGACTCGTGGTTGGAGGGAAGGATTAAAAAACAATTATGAATAATTACATTTTGATGGCATTTTTATGTAGATTTCCTTTAAAGCTCTATGAATGTGTAAATGCTATACAAATAAAAGTGACTCGTCGCAAAAAGAACATGAATGATTTTCCTTTTTTTTAAAATACACATTCATTTAAATTTGTGTTCATCTTAAATCGTTCAACTACCACAAAATGTTCACATCATTTTATAACCATAAAAAAATGAAAATTCTTACGTCATATTTCTGTTTCTTTAGTTTCTCGCCGAGGTCGAACTTCTCAGCCTCCAGCTGCATCATCCATTGCCAGAACTCACTGGCCTTTTCTCTGCGAAGACCAATCAGAAGCTTCGTCATTATAGAAATGTCCAGGCAAAAAAGAAATCCGAATAGATCAAATTTGTGTGTGCGAGCCGGTTTACTTCAGTTTATCTTCAGACAGATGATCGACGTTAAGTGGCTTCCTCCTCTCCGCCAAGATCTTCTTCTTCTTCTCTCTCTCCGTCTGTTTCTTTGCCCCTTTGCGGCCCTCTCCCTGCAGGAATACACAAAAGCAGATTCGGACTAATTTTTGCCTGCAGATGTTGTAACCACACCATAATGCGTCCAAAAACCACCTTTACCATTCATGTGAATTTGAAGGTAGCCATATAACGTTTTTGCAAGTACTTATTATCATTATCTAATGTAATCAATTTTTAAAATCCATCTAATATTAAATTTCAGGACTAAGGCCCGGTTTCACAGCTTAGCTTAAGCCTGGACTATGCTTGAAGTCACTTTTATAAAAATATCACTGGTGTGCATCTCGAGACAAAACAATGGCACTGACATATTTGTTTTCAGTTAAGAGAGCTCAAACTTTCACTTTAGTCTGGGACTAGTCTTAAGCCTTGTCTGTGAAACCGGGCATAAATGTTTCTCTGATTTTCTCTGAAATCTCCTCATTCAGACCTTCTGCTGGATTCCTCCGTACTGGTGCGTCATGTTGGTAAGAGCTTTCTTCTTCTTGACATCGTCATCCAGTTTCTTTCTCTGTTCCTCGAGCTCTCTTCGCTCCTTTTCCTCCTGCAGAGATGCACTACAGTATTAGTTTCTCATTGCATTCCACTTCCCATGGCATTATGGAAGTGTCCTGAGGGCTGAAGGAAGCGTCACTCACAGCGAGACGAGCTTGTCTTTCCTTCTCTTTCTCGGTACGGATTCTCTGCTGCTCTGCCCTCTCCCCACGACGCTTCTCCTGCACGAAGTCCACAAAGAAAACTATTACAGAAGAAGCTTAATGTAGTCGCACTTATTTTGTTTGGCACAAAATGCCTATTAAAACCCTTTAATATTAGATATCTGATCCACAACCTGACCAAATATGTGTGAGGTTGAATGTACGCAGCACTCACGATTCTGTTGACCAGAGCGATCAGTTCCTCTTCGTCGTTCTTTCGCTGGATGAAATGAGCTTCAATGAGAGACTGCAGCTCAGTTAAATCCTTCTCCTGACGCTTTCTGTGGATGTCCTGTTATACACATGCGCGCGCGAGCACTTACATTTACTCTGAAGTGTACACAGAAAGTGATGTATAATACGTGAAACAAAGCTCATTTTACTCACATCAAAGTCCACCTTGTCTCCCTCGGGTATCTTTGGAGCGGTGATGTTGGGCATGAACCTGTAAAAGTGTAGTTTGTGAATGAAAACACAGCCTTTTGTATGAATACGTGAATTTAAGAAAGCAAAGAAGATTATAGAACACACTTTGGCTTCGGTTTTAGCTCATCTGGGGAGAAAAACACAGGAAATCCATCAGCACAGACGTACCGAGGTCAGCACACGTCACATATTACTTTGACAATTAATCATATATCGTGTGTATAATTTACCTGCGGTCTCCTCCTCAGCAGGGGCTTCTGTCATTTCACAGTAGAGGAAGGAATGAAAGTTACATGAACAAAAATAATATTTTAAGCACATTAACATTCACTTAAACAAAGGTAAGCTGAAAACAGGAATAATCCCATTTAAGCTTTTCTATTTTACACATCAAACTGTTTTCATGTTAGCAAAAATAATTAAGCCTGTAGAAAATGCACAGCTGAATGTGACGACCCAATGTTCTGACAGACCGTATCCTTGCACATGCGATGAAAGCAAGCTCATATATGAATCATGTCATGCAAACTTCACGCACATGGATCCCTCATACTTCGCAAAGAGACACCATCCCGTTGCAATAAATGTTTACATCTACATCATGAAATGATCACATTTTATGCATTGAGCGAGAGAAAATGATGCATGTCATATACCAAATCAGATTTCATAGAAATAAATGCATTGAACTGAATGGATGGTGATGGCCACCATTGCCATTCAAACAATTACACAAAGCATAAAATAACCAGATGCTTTTCCTGCACATCTCACCACAAATCAGCAAAAAAATGTGTCCAAAATGAGTTGCACACTAAAAGTTCAGAATAATAATCCATATGTACATATTCGTTTATTTAAGCTATAAAGAGCTTTACCTTCAGGTTCAGGCACTTCTGTACAAATATGAAATAATTAATAGTTAAAACTATGAAGATTTACATACGTGAATTTCCTTTTTTTTTAAAAAGGACTCAAATTGCTGAAATGGCTAATATTGTTAGTTTGTAAATGTTTTGGTGAATTTTGTATATTGCTCAAATTGAGTGTTGATCTGATAGTTTGAAAATGAACTATCAATCAACTTCTGTAACAATGATATAAAAACAAACAGTTAATAAACAAAACACTAAATGTTATAATAAATAAAGTAATCACAAAAATAAAGAATTGGGGAAATGTTACCTTCCACCTCAGGGGCTGGTTCTAATAAGAAAATATATAAAACATAAAATATTTACTTCATTTTTTTCTTAGACATTATTTTAATCAAAAGAACAGGTTCACATCATAAGAGAAGGTGGATGATTTACCTTCCTCTGGGGGAGGCTGCACTAAAAAAAAACAATTAAAATGGAGGACGATTGTTAAATATCAAAATCATGCGAAATGTATTTGTAGTAATATACGACTTAATAGATAAAAACCTAAAAAGTGAATAAAATATGGGTGCATAAAGTAATGAATACATGAATTTAATAAATCTTAACAAATCCTAAAGCTTTACCTTCAACTTCTGATGGAGAGGAAATGGAACGAACATATGACGGAATTAAGCAAGAAATAAATATTAGCATATATGGACGAGTAAATTAATAAACTCTTGTTTACATGCATGTCAAACGTTTGGATGTGAAAGACACTTGTCCACAGTAAAAGAAGAAACTGGGCTTTCCAATCAACTATTCAATTATTAACCTAATACATTATTTTCTAATAGAAAAACGATGTATGAATTCATCATACAACTTAAAGTTAATTTAGAATTAAAAGGCATGCAGGAAAAGGCTCAATAAACGTGTTTTACCTTCTTCTTCAGCCTCCTCCACTACAGTGTGAACATAACAACGATTAGTAGCCAATACATTTAACAGCAAAAGGAATCTGAGATCAGTCTTTACATTATCAAGATGCTGAATCAAGTCAACAGTGTTCATTCTGTGTGCACATATCATCAGTCAGAACATTGAGATCCACCCAACAGCTTGTAAATGAGGAATATTTCATTGTATAAACTAGATGAGCTACAAGAAGTGGTTTTTTGTTACGTTATCTTACTATAATTATGATTGAAATCTTTTAGACATCATGAATCCCTAAAGTAAAGAAATCCATCCAGGCAAGCAGCTCATTGGACAGCACACAAGAGGGGGATTGACGGCGACATCTGAGTGGAAGTGGATCTGAGCATTACTCCACATAACTCGTTTAATTCAATTCCACAGTCATTCTGAACATGCACGTAACAAAAGCAATTCGTGTGTCTATGTGGTCTCATGCACTCCTGACATAATTAAGATTAGTGCATGATATGACGAATGGTACTCTGGCTTACCTTCCCTACACAAGCACACGATGAAGGGAGAAAAATAAAAGAGAAAGACAGGAAGATGAACAGATGACTTTGAGTTGGTTATAAAATATACCAGATGATTTATGAATGGCATTAGATTAGCTGGAGGACTTGGGTGAAGTTTGGAATAGCATACTAAAATACAATCCTTCATTCTGCATGCACAGATTAGATATGACTCGCTACAAAAAAAATACATTGCGTGTGACCCAACCTTCCCTTTCCAGTGTGACGAAAGAAACTAAGGTTATAATAACTGCTTATGATAAGAATTAGACGTATATTGACACAAACATGAATTAAAAATGAAAAGCAATGTCAAGTCACATGCTACCTGATTTTGTCATGCGATGATAATGTAGTGTAATACTTCTGAAGTAAATAGCAGGCAGTGCACAGCATTTATTAAGTAGTATATTTCATTCTGAACACATCCCTAAAAAGACTACAATGTTTGAGATGCAATGAGATCATACTTACTGCACTTCTTCCTCCACGACTTCCTCTGTGTCGGACATAACTATTTGATATCTGATAAAAGCAAATCCGTCCTGGTTATACAATGACTTTGATCAATTCCAAGTACATCATATTCAAAGCTATAAATATGGGCTCTATACATCTTCATGAGATCTAAGTGTATATTCAAACTTCTGACCCGTAACTTCCCTTTTATGAACCATGTTTCTACATTGTGTTTATTAAACAAGAACTGGCGACCACTAAAAACAGATTCATATTCATAAGAGGCAGAGACGTTCTCAAGGCAGAATGCCGCACGTCCACCAGGACACATACTGTCACATTATAAACATGTGATGAATGAGTGGAGGTGGCTATTTTTGCCGATAATAAAGAAATGTTTGGAACAGGTGTTACATGCTCTTCCAAACAATGCACTTGGCTGATCTCATCGAGCCTGCCACTCATTCACCATGTAAATCAACAACACATGTGCCCTTGTCATCTATTTTTGAAACGTGCATTGTTTGTGCCGCTTATTGTTCCTACAGACTTCAAAGATTAAAGCTGCGATTAAACGTGCAACATATTTGATTTTACTACACGATTGCGTTTCAAAATTCATACTGGAAAAAAAGAAACTCAACATTTTCTACTTGCTTTATTTGCGTTTTTTATTAATGCATTATTTGTGGCAACAGCCCTTTGTGTTCACAAAACTTTAACTGAGATTTAGCTGCAAAAAGTTTGGAGAGAGCAGCCAATTTTTAGTGTTTAGACATGTTAAAACAAGTTTGTCAGGTTCTCAAATGTAGAACAACAGAAACATTACACAGCCAACATTTTGACATCCAGAATATGGCCATAAATAATCTAATAAACTTCACCTGTTGCTACTGTCAGGACACCTTGACTCCACCCACTAACCTTAGGTCCACTTGGTCAAAAGTTATGGCACAAATGGCCAATAAAAGTGAACTTGGTTCTAAGAAAAGGTCTCGTTTTGGTATTTGTTTCTAATGTCACCAAAGGTTAATCTCAAAAGGTTATTCACTTTATTTGCTTATCGTTGGCTTTTCACCTTTCAGCAGCTAAGGCATGTTGGGGGTCTTCAACCTATTTCATGCAAAAGTACTCAAACTAATGACTCGTAACAGAGAGATCAACTCGGATAAAGATTCATTTGATAAGGAGAGCACACATGCAACAACAAGAAATCTGAGCGCGGTGTCTCTGACCCCATCTCTCCAAATCCACAGACTCTTTACAGCAGATTAACAGTCTCACTTTGGAGTTTTAGTTTAATAACCAAGAGCCAGTTTTACTCCGGTTGGAATATCACAAGCTGTCGGTGGCAGGACTGTTAGAGTTGAGACTCCCTGTATTAGGCAGCATCAAGTGAAAAACCCAAAGCATGTGAACCATCAGTCCGTCTGGCGAAGAGCGTTGCATCGCCGAATGACACCTTACACGGAATTATCACAAAGTCTGAATTGTATCCAAAGAGCATGCAAATCATAGATTTTAGTAACCAAGAGAATAAAGGAACTCATTACGGGTGAGGAGGTTTAACAGCCTCCCTTACCTGAGATCTGACCGAGGAGAGAGAAACGGGGTCTTATCTCGAGCGTCCAGGCATCAGAGAGTTTCAAACAAACCCCAAAGCTCACCTAATACACTCCTGCCAGATCACGTGACACTGAAGCTCGGCTCTGATTGGCTGCTGGAACTGAGACTATTGTTAGATGAAGCAGGGCAGTCCAGAGGCATCACAGGGTTTTCATAGATCTCTTTATTGTGGTTGCTGAGACGTGATATATCGTTCAAACATTTGCTTTGTAGGAAAACGTCGGCTACAATTAGTGATAGTTTTAACAAGGTTACTGTAATTAAAGGAGGTGCGACTTGCATAGCGCTAATATGAAACAATACGTGCTAGGAAGACGAAACAAACATGATTGTCAGAAATAAAGAATATTTAAACATTGCGTCGGCAGAACTGAATATTCTTTGTCTGACAAAGGTGTCAGATACATGCGAAATGTTTGAATGACAACATTTACTAACAAATAACAAACAATGCTTTGCAAACTAGCACTACAGAAGTCATAGTAAAATGCAGAACTGTAGCAAAAATGTAGTATAGACCATACAAAAATTGATCATGAATTGGGCTTATTTACCCACTTTAAAAAGGCTTTTTTGCTTTGACCTTCAGACACAAATTCCTGCTGAAAACCAGCATGACCAGTAACAAACATGCAAACCAGCAAAAACCAACATAAAACATGTCAAACCATACTGGCCCAAACTGGGTTTTCCAACAGGGGTGGGATAAGTAACCAAAGTCTTAGTTGACGGTGCATCAATGCAAATTTAGTAAGTCAAATATTGTTGATTTAGGCCAAAGTGCACATTCCCTTTGTTCAGAGTTCTAAAAAACAGTTAAACTGTTAACACTAACATTAACACTTAGAAAGATGATCACAAACATCTTTAGAACAGTGTATCAAAGAGTAAAAAAGCATAAGATAATGTAATAATGATAATGGTAATGTTCTTTGCTGATTTTAAAGTTGCTTTGATATGATAAAATATCGAGAGCGGAAGCGAAGACACCATCATGTATCGAGCAGTAAAATATTAAGTAAATTACAAAAACGTACACTATGTGCTAACATATATTATTAAGACCATTTAAAACGTACAAAATACAGCTACTCTACGGGTGCTCATATTCTGTCTGAAACGGGCGAATACGAAATGTGACGCGAAGCTTCGCTTTAGTTATAAATTAGGTGAAAAGGGTGACTAAAAGACAAAAAACTATTTTGGAATGTTACGCCTTGTTCTTCCACACAAGGAATATTGGAATGTTTAGAGCTGGCTGCTATATATATACTATATTTATATGGTAAAATCTAAACAATAAAATTCATGCTGAATTTTCACAGCCTAAATTTCATCTCATAGGAAGTTCTGTGCAAAAGCACGACAATAAAGACATTATGGTGCAAGACGCTGGACTGTGAAAAGTGAACAAATATATACTTTTCTCTCTCTTTTATACTGTATCAACTCACATAGATATTCCTGGGCAGTATAAAATGCGTGCGTTTTTTTTGGTATTATTAAGTTTATAAAAAGTTTCAAAAAGGAATGTTGTGCATTCTCTTGGTCCCTGCCTCTCTTGGATCTTTGAAGGGTTAATGGCCCATTCCTGTAAAGAAAAAGAAGTCACAAAATTATGTCACGAATGTATGCTAGATTGTAATGTTGAGGTATTAATGTTATAATGTAAAGAAACATCTTATAGACTTTTTTAATACGGAAAATGTAAACAATGTTGGACCAACACTGGCCCAGAAGAACTTCCCGTTTCAGTTGTTTTTCACAGAATACAACAAACAGACCATTTACAACCAAATTGAAATGTGAAACGTATATAATTGAATCTTAAAGATATTCGTAAGATAAAAAAAGTTACAAAAATAAAATGGGAAGTGCTTCTGGTTTTTAAGTTCAACAGTGTTTCACTGTAGGTTTTGAAGGTCAGTGTTTCTGTGTTGCCTTGTAAATGTAAATAAAACATTCAGTAACTAGATTACATTTACATTTATTCAGTTAGCAGACGCTTTAATGCAAAGCAAGTTACAAATGTACCATTTTGTCTAATGCTAAACATTAGCTAAAGGTAAATCATTTTTTTTATTTTAAGGAAAATTTTCTAAGAGAATTGGCACTTATTAAAATGTTTGTGCACTTAAAGTGTGTATTCATGGCACACTAAGCATGAATCAGAGTCAATTGTCACCAATATTTGTTTATGACTTAAAACAAACGTAGATGTTCATCTCCGTATAACACATGAGCGTGCTAATCAGACGCCCATAACCCACAGTTGTGTGTGTGTGTGTGTGCGCGCGCGCGCGTGTGTGTGTGGCCATTCAAGGCATGCTCAGAAAATGACCCGTTGCCCATTACCCAAAAAACGTTAGCTATGCTTGAAGGCCACAGCGTCCCCCATCTAGAGGAACAAATGGTCTGCTATCAAAATAGAACACAATGCCAAAGAGGCATTTTAAAACACAGTGCCCAGGAAACAAAGAGCCTGCGGCGATGCTTTATCATTGGCAGCGCTCTCTGGCTGAACCACAAGCACAAAGCGAATGCGGATGCCTATATATTAAGCATTGACGCAATCGATGTTGACACCTGCCCTTCACAGCAGGACTTTATTTTGACCTCATTTGGATACACTTAAACTGTGCCTCATACCATGCTAAGTATATAGTATATTACTTCATTTACATTAGAAAATGAATAAATAATAACAATTTTGTTCAACTAAAGACAGGTTACCATCACTTACCGTTGGTGACGGATTTGGTCTCTTCTCTGCTCGGCTAGAAAAGCAAACAGAGATGCAAAGAGAAACACAGAATAACATTAACATAAAATTTCCTTTTTAACAACCACGCTCTTATTTTGTGCACATGTGCTCCAAACCCATCAGCAAAAGTTCTTGTGGCCGTCATGCCGCGTGTACAATAACACAAATATGCTTAGCGTGGCTTTCACATAGCACTCCTCCTCCAAATTGACATACAAAGCCCTTCATTCTTTCCAGCCCTCACCAAATAGCTCTGCTGGTTTGGGTAACATCGATGCGGTTACGACCGCAGATTTCCCTTCATTAGGCTTCATACGTCACCGTCCACCAGCCTTCAAAGGCATCTGGCCAAAACTGCAGTGTGTGGTTAACCACGGCCTTGGCCTGGTCTTGACACTCCAGTGACGGTCCAGAAGTAGATTCGATCGTGCCCCGCACCTCCGCCACAGCCAAAGAGAGAGGCACCAACTCTAAACGTGTGTTTGATCTGGGCCCGGTACCATTAGAATTAGAATTGGTTTCGTGAGTTGCATTGTGGGCCATGTTTGGTAAACTGGTTCCGTGTGCAACGTCCACGCCAGCATTAAAATAGAAACTCACAACAGACAGAGTCCTTGGTGAAGGGGTGATGGGAGAGAGTGAGAAAGAGAGAAGGTGAAACTGACCCTTTGCTATGCTACCTTGGCCACCGTTGCCATGTGCCATATTGTCAAACATGCTTATGCCCAAGTTCAATGCAACTCTATGGACGTTCTGTGTTTGGAGTGAGCAATAACCCCGGGGGTGGAGTTTACCAAGGGGGTGGAGCTTAGAAAGGGGTCAGAGCTTAGCAAAGAGTCAATGGGGTATATGCACACGGGACGATGACGTACTTCCGCTAAAATCTCAGCCAGCTAGGTCACTTCCGCTCTCATAGCACTAAGGGAATTTTCCAACAAGTGATAACGATGTGTTTAGTATGAAAACGTTCAAATTTTAGCGGAAGTACGTCATCGACCCGTGTGCATATACCCCATTAGCAGAGTAAGAGGTACTTCCTCCTTCCTGCTAACAACTTCCTGTTCTCGTGGCAGTGTGCAAGAATGAGGTCTTAAACTGCCTGGTGATAAATGCAAAAAGCGTGGATCAAACACGGCCATTCCTTTGTGATGAAGCAACATTTACCTCCTCACGTTGGTCAGATCTGTAGACAATTAGCAAGTCTTAAAATAAAAACACAGGCAACGTTATGGCAATGGTACTGTCCGACTGTCATTCAACGTGTTTGTTAGACTTTTTTGGAGGGAATACAATTATGACTTTAATCGTCTCCAAAGTTGGTCAAAAGGAATGTCTGCGAGATTCTCAAAATAACCACAGCCTGTTATTTGCACAAATAAGTGCTTTATAAATTCATACTCCAGGGACATGAAAAACGCTCTGGATAGAAATAAATAACTGAGAGAGTCGGCCGATTGGAAAGAATTCGGTTACCTTAGTAGCAGAGGAACCTTTGTTTTCCCATAGATTGCGCTTGCTGGTCACGTCACCGGGCTTCAGGTCCTGCAGGAGGGAGAAGAGGGTGTAATATCACACACCGGACGGCCCTGAACTACTGAACTCGCGTCACACAAATACACACACACGTTAATCCACGAGGAGGGACACACGGCAGAGAGTAGCATGCTCGGAGGGTAGAGATGTGTGAATAGCATACCTTATCTGAGGCAGAGCGAGAAAGAGCAGAAGAAAGGGAGAAGGAAGAAGCCCCGGGGGAAAAGAAGACGGACGTACCGAGAAGCAAAAAAAATCTAAATGTATAGGAGAAAGAAGGAAAAAGGTCAAGAGAGAGGAAAACATTTCATCACTTCATATCAGACCATAAACTATCGTTTTATATGTTGTATTAATTTAATAAACACTATCACATATCGATGCTGTCCTTCTGAAACCTTCTGAAATTCACAGTTTTTCAAGAAAAGTAGAAAACACTCTTAACAAGCACATTTGAAGACTTTTCAATGGTGAGATGCAAACAAAAATGTTTAATGAAAATAATGATTATGATAAAAAAATAAAAATCACAAAATATGGAGATACGATGTTTCAGAAGGACAGCAGCGATTTGTTATGTTTATGATAATTAAAGAACAGATAAAGATGATTTATCCATCTAATAAAAAAAGTGCAAGACTAGTTTGACTAAATAGACCAACAAACAAAATTTTGCTATTTATACTAATAGTTTTATTGTTTTAAGAATAGCAGGGTGAATATTGTTCACCGGCCTGCACACACGAGTTGGTTTGGGTTTTGCACTTAAACGACAGGTCAAAGGTCTGTCTGTGTTATGTTAAATGAGGTGTAACAGCTAACCCAGAGCAAAACTACCCCAGGATAAGAAACATTAACCATAAATGAACGCAGCATCACATTTTCACCGCGAGGTAAAATCGAAAAGATTGCAAATTCAACTATAACAACTACTTCTGACTGACAGGCAAATGAAATGTTAACATATAGACTATAACGAGCATAAATAACGCTACTCAAAGTCTATGAATACATCAAAACATTCATGAATTTATGACGGGCTTCTCTGATTTTGCAGACAGTGGTCGGTAGTTCTTGTGATCATATGCTCGATACTCTGAACTGTGTGTGACATGATTCATGACTACACAAACGTATGACATCATTCGAGAAAGCGCAGTGACTTCCCACGACCTCAGGGGTTTCCATAGCAAGGGTCCAACGCTAAACCAATACATTGGGAATTGGACCGTTCAGACTGTACACATATTAAGCTTGGTACTTTTTAAATATATTTTTAGCATCCATTCATACATTCCCGTTCGACCACAAGAGACCATTTTAAAACAACCATTCAGAGATGAAGGACTTCTGGCATGCTGTAATAGACAGGAAGCCATGTTCTAAATATTAATATTCAACTCAAAACCTTTATGTCAAACATCAAATTTATTTTTTAGCAATTTGCGGTTTTATTTTGGGTCATTGGCACTTGCACTAGATGGCGCCAGACAACACGTTACGACTCGATGTGCAGACTTGACTCAAACAGGACACACAGGTGCGAGGGCTTACCGCGGGTCTTCCTCCTGATGTCTTGCCCGTCTCTGGTGTTTTGTTCAACCAATCGTTGATCCGCCCAGCCACGCCCACTTTTATCACAGCTGCATCCTGTACAGGGCGGGAGAGAACACTCCCTTTAAGGTCAAAGTTCAGCATTCAAGGTTTGACAGGAAACGATCCTAGAGGAAGAGGGGTTTCCCTCCTCCGCCCACCGCGAGGAATGAACGTTCCAAACCTTGTTGGTGGATGCCGGGCCCCCGCCAGAGGCGAAGACATTCCCCTTCTCCCACATGCTCTTAATGTTACGGATACCGTCCGTCACCATAGGAAGATCTATGGCAGCTGATCGGGGAGATTTCACCTCTTGGTTGCTCTGAACAGAGAACGCAAAAGAGAGGGAATAATTCGTTCCAGTTCTGTAATTTCGGAAACACAAATTACTGGAGATCTTAACATCGATATGGTTTAATTCTAGTCTAGTCTACACAAGCACGTATTCAAAGAGAGCAAAGCAGAGACGATGCAATGCTCTATTCAGGTATCCTGTATTTAGTCTGCGATTTATCTTTCGCTTGAATTTGAGAGACGTTTGGAAAGAAGATAATGTTACAAGGACTCACCTGCACTGCGGTGGTGTACTGCTCTAATCTGTTATCAATCTTAGACACCACAGGAGTGTGAGACGCCTTCACCGAGCTGACACACACACACACACACACACACACACAAAGACACAGGTAAATCCATGCTGGTATTTATGATACATATGAATCAAACATGACATTACAAATCAATATGAATCAATTTGTCTAGATAATTAAGATAGGACCCTGAAAATAAAAACATGTTTTTTCTCAGTGCATAGGAAACGACAAACAAATAATGTTTTCTTAACTTTTGCAATAACTTTGATGGATGCATAAAAAGTGGATGTATACATTTTCTCAATTTATTTTATATCATTATATATAATTAATCATTATATTTATGTATTATTTATTCAAGATAAACGCGTTGTTTAAAAAAATAAAAAATGTTGTTTTTCACCCACGACTTTCCTTTTTTAGCATATTGTTTTGCAAAAAGGCATATTTTTCTTTACTGTTTGATATGAATATCGTGATTTAAATGACAGATTGTAAACATATGTCAAGGTTGCTGGTGGGATAAAGTAAACGTGTCAAATATTTTAACATTCAATTTTACGGCTTTACGTGGGTCCAAATGACCTGCAAATACAGATCATTTCTTTATCATTTGCTTCAATTAAAGTAATGTATTTTGGTTTTCTGAACTTCTGTTTTAACTTTGATGGATGCATAAAAGGTGGAGGTATTGTATAAAGTTCACACAGGTGTCAAAGTAATGACAGGCGTAGTTTATTAAATTAACTAAGGACATAAAGTAACTTCTAAAAATATTGCCATCATTTACACATCTAGCACATTTCTTGTTGTAAAAATGTTTGTTTAGCATGAATCTTTTATAAACAATGCTACTTGGTTTGATATTTTATGTTGTAATGCACCTACATCTATAACTTTTTGGGGCCATTGTGGCAAGACGTGTCACGTTTTTGGAAAACCTAAGATGCCAAATGAAGAAAAAAAAGGAATAAGGGAATAAAAGAACAAGCATTCACCTTCTCTGTGCTGATCTGTTGAGGAACTCTGCTCTTTCACCGATCTGTGAAGAGACATCATGCAATGAACAGATTTAAGAAAGGTCACCGCTTCGGTCATGTGGAACACACACACACACACACACACACACACACACACACACACACACACACACACACAGATGCGAGTTGTCTGTCGGGACGGCTATTCTGATGGGCACAAGACTAGCCTGTTCCTTTCAGTATGCAACTGTCACAGGGCCAGGAAAAGCAAGGACCCTCGACGGCCCCCCCTCTATGGGAACCGCGGCCCGTGTTTATGACATATGATGACGGGGCTGGGGGGAGGGACGTGTTCCCGTGAAGCAACAAGCAAAATCATGAGGACAAACACATACACGCCCCAAAGCTATCGGCAAAAGAAAGTCCACTTCCCCCCTCAACCAAATGTAGAGTTCCTAAAAAAGACCTCAGCAGGAAATTCCCCATTCTCAGGCGCGTTTGAAACGGGCCGTGTTAGAATGCAGTTACAGTAATCCTATTAGTCTAATGGTCTTCCTGCGTCCCCCCAGAGGTCACGTCTCGAAGAGAGAAGCTCGCCTTTATCTCGCAAAAACACCACCACGCCATTTTGTGTTTGTGCGGATTCCGGAGGAAAGAGTCGTCTGACAGCGGGAAACTGCTATTCAAAGCATGCAAAGATAAGAGAATCATTTAGGAAGGAGATTAACGTCATCACGTTAGGCAAAATGCAACAAAATTAACGCAATGATGTAAATCGTCAAAAACACCACACGACATGCAATACATACAGTGTACAAGATGACAAAGCACATCTGCGCATGAATCATCTGTATATGGAGTATAAAGTGAAAGTTTAGATATACCCACAAAAGATCTCACTTTTTTTATGAAAACCTTATTATGGTAACCACAGTTTCTGTCGAACCACAATATTTAACATTAAATGTCACTTAAATAAATTTATACGAGGTCCATTAAAGCCATGGCCTATTGGTTGTTCGGCACCTGTGTTTAATGTTTATGCGATGCGATTCATTGTTGTTTACAATTCATATTTATTATTTATATTAATTAATACTTTTTCTTTTTATTCATTATATTTAATTAAACAAAAGGTGTTGTTTTTCAAGACTTCTTAATAAATTGTTTAAAAAACAAATTGCTTGACATGTATTGATTTAAATATCATGATATAAACAACAAACGAAACGTATGATGTCAAGGTTTCTAAACTATTTAAAAAAATATTTTCACAAATTTTTTATAGCTTTATGTATTTATGTATGTATTTATGTATTCTTACTTATTCTTTATAACTTACTAGCGAATACAGATGTCAAAGACTGAACTGTTATTTTAACTTTCAGAATCATCATCAATTGCTCAATTAAACGTATGGCATTTTGGCGAAAACGTTGTTATTTGTCGTTTTAAACTTCACAAATGCACAGTCATCACATTGTTCTCCTTGTTACGTTCAAGAGATAATGCAGATAACTGCTTCATCACGAGTTCTCGGCGTTCCCATGAGTCAGCTGATGGCGGGGTTGATTGACAGCTCCGTTTCTAACCTTCAGCGATGATCCTCTGGGGCTGACGCATTTGAAAGGCTTCTTGGCCTCTCCGTCCACCGAATCCTCCACCTTCTGCCTCCTCTCGGCCGCCTCGGCTCTCCGCTTCTCGATCTCCTCCTTCATGCGTCTCTTCTCCTCCTGCAGGACAAAACAAACGGTCACCATCACACCGACTCGCTTACTGTAAACAGCATCAACCAAACCACAGGCGTGAAGGCAATCGCACACGGACCGATTTGGGATCTGCGTGTCCCAGACAATATAAGACAATGTCCTTCCTTCAATAAACAAGGATAATAATGTGAAAAATAAACGACACAATCTAGACCGTATCTCTCTATGTCACTCCGTGGATGCATAACATTAGTGAACCGGCAGCCGCCCGCCTTCCTCAGCAGCTGGGGATTCACAAAGAAGCCTTTTTATTTACGACGGGGTTTTTTTTGGCACGGCCCGCCGGCATCGGAGCGGGGGTCTCTAATCTCCAATTAGTCCTTTTTCATTTACTGCCTCTTTTCATTAGCAACAAGGAGCGCATTTGCATTACAATGCTGAGCGCAGGACCTGTGGCCGTGTTTCTCTCACGGGGCTATGAAACTCGTGTCAAATTCACGCCGCGTGCTGTCGTGGAGGTCTGTAAATATACGTCATGTGAATGCAGATGAATTATGACAGCGTTTCGTGATTGTGAATACACAGAAGGTATGTGTGTGTGGCGGATCACCGACACCATGGCCACGGGTTTTCTTGAGGGCGGTGACCAATATCACATTACTGTTAAATGGACACCTTTGGAAGCCTGTATCCTTTAAGTCCAAAAAGGTTTAGACGTAGTGAAGAGCACGAGCACAGATAGAAATGTGAACAGATCACCACAAGAAAAAAACGCCATTTAGCCAGTGAAACATTTACCAGGAAACGGTTCACTGACACTCATCAAACACACCTCGTCTTTGGCTTTCCTCTCGGCCTCCTCCTGCTTCCTCCTCCGCTCCTCCTCTTCCAGCACCTTCCTCCTCTCCTCCCTCTTCCTCTTCAGCTCCTCCAGCTCCACTTCGGCCTCCTGCTGCTTCTGCCTCATCTTCTCGAACTCCTCGCTCTCCATCTCATCTCGCCTCCTCTTCAGCTCCTCCAGCTTTCTCTCGGCCTCCAGGCGAGCGTCCTCGCCGTCCGCCTCATCCGTCTCGGGTGCCTCGGTAGAACGCAGGCTGCCTCGGCTGTCACGCGCACAAACAAACAAACAAAGCGCATGCCAGAATGCCTTTGTTTAGGGAAAGGTTAAGAGGGTCATATATGTGATGTTTGCGTGTAAGGAGAACATAAGCTATTCACACAGAATGTTGGTGAATCAGCACGCTACTGTCTAAGGTGACACGGTCTCCGGTTACAGCTGAGCAAAGCCCGTAGGACTCTGGGATCAGGTGACCACGAGCATATACTTCACAAAACTTTGCCCTGTTTTCTAGATGTCAATAGATGAACTCGCGTTTGGCAATTACATTTGAGACAAAACAGGTCTTGTGGCTTTGTTTGTTTTGGAAAAAAACAACATTTTCACTTGGAAAAATACAGATGTTTTTAACACAAACATTTCATTTTATGCATTTTATTCTCCTTATATTTATAAAGATGATCTACTGCTACACTTAAAATCACCTGTCTTTAATGAATCAATGCTTTATATAGATTAAAATATATAAATATCATATAGTAATTATTTATTGATTATAAAACAAACCAAAAATAGATTGTAATAAAAAAATCATACACATATATATATATATTATTTTATTAAGTAATTTGTTTGTTTATTAATTAAATGTATATACTGTATGTATCAATTTAAGTTCTTTATTAATAATCTATCTATCTATCTATCTATCTATCTATCTATCTATCAATTCATTTGTTTGTTTGTTTATTAATTAAATGTATATACTGTATGTATCAATTTAAGTTCTTTATTTATTAATAATCTATATCTATTAATAATCTATCTATCTATCTATCTATCTATCTATCTATCTATCTATCTATCTATCTATCTATCTATCTATCTATCTATCTATCTATCTATCTATCTATCTATTTGTTTGTTTATTAATTAAATGTATATATATCAATTTAATTTCTTAACAGATTTACCTCCCTCTCCCTGTATATATTTATTATTGCCAAATTTATTATTATATTGTTTATTAGTTTGTTGGGCATCAAGAATCACTCATACATCCTCCACATTTTCTAAAACATGTTACAAACAGGCAAACAAAGTTGTGTGAAACTATTTTGTTCAGTCCAACGTTCTCCCCAAACAGACGATTTGTTCTCACGCCGTTTTAACAACTTCCTGCACATTCTCACACTGTGATTTTCAGATTCACCCTCTGATAAGGAAATCTCCAAATTGTTTGGAATAAGAAAGCCTGGACAATCTCAACACAATTATTAAGCATTTACATCGGCACTGACCTGAAGGTCCTCTCTGCTTTCTTGTGTTTGGGAGGGCTCTCATCACACATCGCTCCATTTGGCTGTTTGTTCTTCCTCATCACGTCTTCATCCTCCATCTACACACACATAAAAACAACTGAGTGATGTGCTGTACATGCGTGTGTGTGTGAGAGAGAGAGAATGTGCGCAATAGAAATGGTTTTGGAAGAACATAATGTTCAATAAAGGAACTGCTGGGTGCGACTGGCTCACTCCGTGGATACATAATAAAAAGAAAGAGCGAGGAGTATTCATGTGTCATTCACAGGAAACGGTGCGAGAACATTTCAGGAAAACCTCTTATATTTGATTTGATCTGAACACTGCTAGAATTTGACCAAATCCCAAAGAACCAGGGCAGCAACCAACATACAAGAAATCACAGGTTTCCTGAGAATGACCGACCGTCCCACATGCACAAACACACAACATCAGCTCCACACGGTTGTGCAGCAGGCAGTGACACACAATGTGTAACCACAGATCAGATCGGCATCCCGTCATTGCTTTCATGTGAAATTTTCTGCAGTCAGACGAAAAACGCTGGTGAAACCACAACACGCTGTGCTCAAACCCATGCCTGGATACATTTAAGATTTTGGGGTGAACATATTACACGCCTGTATTTTTAAATAAGAAAAGTATGAAACGACTGTATCCAAAACTTTTAAAGACACTATGAAATGGTTTCATGATTGCAATTTTATTTCCCACGTTGTCAAATTTCCCTTTAAAACAGAAACATGTGCCTTTCTTTAAAAACGTTTCTGTCACACATTGACTTTATTCATTGCCTTGAGTTGTTCTTGTAAATAAACAAACGATTGATTTTAATTCCACAGGGCCTTTAAGAATGATCGGTTGTTTTTATTTTTCACCCCAAATCCAAACCATCCATCCTTACACAGTCCCGTGCACAATTTCAGCCTCTTACCAAAACCTCATCATTCTCAGCAAGCTCCGTCTCTTCTTTCTCAAAGCTTTCGGCCTCTCTCGCCTCATCCAATCCATTCTCCGTCAACCCCTCTCTCTCAACCTCTCTCTTTTCCTCCCGTACATCCGCAGTGCCATTTTCTGACTCCGTCTCCAAAACAACCGCAGAATCATCTGCCACTTCATTTAAAATCACCTCATTTTCTCGGGAATAAGAAGGCAAGCCGCTCTGCTCGCCCTAGAAATGGAATGCAGTCGCATGCTTTAATGTGTCGAAAGAGGAAAAGAAGCCCTTCTCCCATCTCCTTACTATACCTCATCAGCTAGTTTAGAAGTTTCCTCGACGGATTCCTACATGTGAACAAAGTTAAATGACATAATCTCTGTTTAGTGCTGAGGATTTGCGTTTATTAACTATAAAAAAAAAACGTGAACACACCTGTCCCCTCAGGTAAGACCTCCGAGGCTTTTCCACTACGACCTCCTCTCTTTCCTCTCTAGGAATGTCCTCCTCTTTCTCCGCCTCCTTGCTGTTCACCTCCTCCTCAGCCTCATAGCTCCGCCCATGCTGCAGGCCGCCGCCGCTCTCCTCCAGACCGTAGTGAGAGGTTTGGCTCTCTATCTCTCTCTGTCTGTCCAGCGCCTCCATCATTCTCCTCTGCCTGCGCTCCTCTCTCTTTGCCAGACGCTCCTGCAGGGCCTGCTCCTCCTCGTCCTCGTCTTCCGGTCGGCTGGAGGTCACCACGGAGGAGGACACGGTCTCGGTCACTGTCACGCTGGGAGAAAAGAGAACAGAAGAAGTTAAAAACATCTAGCAGACATGATGGTGCACTAAATGGGAAGTTTGATACTGATGGAAATTGTTTTTCCGCTGCTGTGGTCAACTTTAGGGTCACCAAACCAGATCAACAAAAACAATAGAACTCACAACTAAAAACTCACAATAAAATAATAGGTAAAATACCTAAATTCACACACACACACACACGCACACACGCACACACGCACGCACGCACGCACGCACGCACGCACGCACGCACGCACGCACGCACGCACGCACGCACGCACGCACGCACGCACACACACACACACACACACATATATATATATACAGTATGCAAAAAAAACTGAAATGTGAGTTGGCTAAGAGGTCAAAGATCCGGGCTGGTAATCGATAGGCTGTTGGTTCAAGCTCCACAAGAGACAATCCATCAAAATGTCGCTGCACTGCAGAATCTCCAAAACCTCTACTTATAAGAAACTAAAATAATATAATTTTTAAATGATTATACACTGTATTGTCAAAGATGATAGGCCGTTTTAAATATTTTTCAAGGGTTAAAGTCGACACGAAGCGGAAGCTGCGATAGTGTTTTCTTCCAAATTACGATTCGTGTTTGAGTGAAACGGCTTCTTGAATGAGGAAAAATGACTTGATTTTAATCTTTGGGAATTTATTGGACTGTTGGAAGGTAGAAGCCTGGCCCTCAGGCCGAGACATACGTCATGTAGAGATGTAGCTTCTGATTTCGATTAAAGATTATGAGGGCGCATGAATAAAAAAACGATCTATAATAAACACTGCAATATTACATGAATAAAAAGAATAAATTAATTTTGATTTCATGGTGACTTCAAACATTTGCACCAATAAATAACAAGAAACAAACATAAAAACTCACAAACAAACCTGAAGGTCGAACAATAGTAATGATTTATGAAATAAAAAAGGGAGGTTTCGCCCGACAGTGATAGGACTTCATAACCAGTGGGCACTAGGACGTTGGACGCTCAGCCCATCTGCCATGCGCCTGACACTGAAGGTTAATATAGTCTGACGGCACCGCTTGGCAAACGTTTACTCTACATCAGCTCATTTGACAATAGATGGAGCTGTGTCTGCTCACACATCAGGAACAATTCTGCTCTTGTCTGTCCGTCTTCAGTGTCCATTCACAGCACAAAGACTCAGTGTCTGTCCAGAGCTTCCGCTACCATGACCCGATACAGGAAGTTATTCATCAGCGCCGCCCACCAGAGGAAGACGCACGACTCCCACCAAGGTTTAGTCTCTGATGTGAAAGCGGGTGTGATAGTTTTGAGCATTATACTGTATACTGTAAAGGCGTTATGAAAATTCAAGAGTTTCACATTCACACTATGAAACACAGATACACACATGAAAGATCTTTAATCATTTCACTTCTGAAGAACACAAAAGAAGATATTTCAAAGAATGTTTGTAGCCAAAACAACCCTGTCGCCCACTGACTTCCATTGTATGGACACAAAACCACAGAGACATTTCTCTAAATATCTCCTTTGTGTTCCACAGAAGAAAGCGTCCGCATACAGGTTTTAAGTCACATGAGGGTGAAGAAATTACTTTTTTTTACATAAACGCCTAAACGAGGTCAGATGATGTCACTTCCTGTGAAGCACAGATGATGTACTTTGAAAACATTCACGTTGTGATAACGCTGATCAGGTTTTGAACAAACTGGCCATGCCAGCTGGAGTGTCAAATATCAATACTAAAGAAGTTCTCGCACATTTTTCTTCAAGTTGGTACTAATAATAGTATATCGGTGCCAATAACCTCAAAACCACTATTATATTAGAAACATGTTCAAATAAAATCACGTTCAGCGGTCTACAACAGACATCTAACAGATTGTGTGCGTCACCTGTGGCTGTTGTTGAGCTCCGTTTTGTCAGGCTGGTACGGCACATCCTCGCTCTCTTTACTGCGGAGTCTCTCCTGTCGTGCTCTCCTCCGGCGCTCACGGGCGGCCTCCTCCTCATCCTCCTCGCTCCTTCGGTTCGCCATCCTGAAAACACAGACACACGCTGTTACTCCGCAGGAGACGGCAAGACTCAGGGCTCATGTCACTCTGGCAGACGGGATGTTTTTCATCGTCACAGCTGCTACTGCTGGAGATGAACTTTCCCTGCCTGTCAGCTGTGTGCGGTTGTGTCTGTCTGTGTGTGATTGTGTGTGTGTGTGTGTGTGTGTGTGTGTGTGTGCGTGTGTGAGGTTTGGCAGATGATGAAGGCCCTTGACGTTCAGTCTACACGACTTGTGAGTAACTTAAGGTTTCCAGATCTTTCCGACACATTTTCTGAGATTCTCCAAGTGTCTCCTGCTGAAGCTCCGTTCACTTTTCACACTTGACGTATTTACACTTTAAGAACATAAAATATATCCATATGATACAAAAATCTTTGCAGCAATTGAGCATCCCTTCCCGCCACCAACTATGATAAACTAAATTCGCAACAAATATTGATTTATTATAGAAACTGTTTGATGCAGATTGCCAAGATGACTTCAATGTTATTGTTCTCATTAGAGTCTCATTTTCTAACAAGAATCATCATTGAGAACAATGAGAATCACAAACTCAACAGTAAAACATCCAGATGCGTTACGATAATGAGAACAGGGCGAGGAAATGTACGTAGTTGTTAATCCTGGTTAATTTGGCACAATATAATTTCTTTTGAAATATGACGCAGACACAGCGAACTTGTTGTGAAGCTGTACGTGAGATCAGAGAGAAGCAGATTTTCCTGTATGTACTGCGATCAGGAATGTGTTGAACGCCCATGCAAAACCTTGGGGAGAGTGATGTGATATATAGAGAATTCTGGAGCGCTTGCAGAATCTGATCTTTTACTCTGTCTTTACAAATCCAATTTTCAAAGTCAATATATTTTCTTGACTATTTTCACTTTTCATTATTACCCTCGAGAGTTCTCTGTGCACACCCTCTTCATGTGTGACACAGCGCTTCACTGCGCTCACACACAAGCTGTAGATTTGTTGCTGGTCTAATAGTTTGTACCGCACGACTTCAATTTCAACAGCGTTACATTATGACAGGATCAAAAAACAATGCGTTTAAAATATTAAAATGCAACAATTTATTTTAAACAGGCTGAAATGACTTTCAGAAAGTGATATTGGGATTGCTCTGAAGGGTTGTGTAAAGGTTGTGAAAGCGTTCCTGCAACGTCTTTTAGGACTATGGACGAACCTTGTTATTTATAGCACATTTAAAATCGAATGATTAAGGACAATTCAAGGTCTTGTGATGCGAGACATCAAAATTCACAAGGTGGATTGGCGATTCTGCCTTAATTTTGCCTTTACATTCTGCTCCATAACCATAAAAAAGTATTTCTACAAAAATAGAAAAAACATTTATAGGGATTTAGAATCTCCACTTTAAAGGCAATGCTGTAACAGCATCCCACCTCCTGGCGTTTTTAATACCTGTAGCCATGACTTAAATCCAGACCCCAGCCAAACAAGTTTCCATATGGAGCACGTCTCACAGGCGAGCGTAACATTAATTGTTTTATAGCGTGTGCAGTTAGCGCTACGCAGCGAGCAACACATTTTATTGCATTCATAAACTCTATAAATAAAGCCATGGTTACAGTGTGGGAAATTACACTGATAGAGTTAATGTTGCAGCTAATTCGCTCACGCAATAATAACACAGATGACAAAACGCAGAGCGGATTACGACAAATCCAGCTGACAAACATCCAGACTGTAACGCCGGACGTATCCCAGCGATTTTCATTTCGTCCAAACATTTAATAAATGTCAATGAAAACATGGTGCACGGGACCAAAGCACAAGAGAGCACTCGCAGACACTACACTAGAGTTTGGAGAACGAATAAGAACAGATGGAGAGAGAGAGAGATTCTGCCAAATAACTGTTTTGTTCCCACGCTCGCTTCACTATCTTCATCTTAACCCCACACTTCTCTTCAACTTCCCAGATCTGTCCAAATGCTCCCGCCGTTCACCTGTCCGTACGATAGAAACATCACAAATGAGATGTCTGTAAAGTTTGCTCGTTTCTCCAAGACATCAATGAGATTACATGGAAAGCTCTTTTCAGATATTTCTTTAACTTCATACGTATTTATTAAAAAATGAGAAAATTAAGCATTTTCGGTTGAAACAATCCGGCACGGGATAATTTAAACCTAGTGGTTGGGTGTGACAATTTTTCAAGTCTTATTCGCCTATATATCTGTTAACAATTGTCTCGTTTTTGTCTATTTCCTAGCGAGAGAGCGAGAGAGAGAGCGAGAGAGAGCGAGAGAGAGCGAGAGAGAGAGAGAGAGAGAGAGAGAGAGAGAGAGAGAGAGAGAGAGAGAGAGAGAGAGAGAGAGAGAGAGAGAGCAAGAGAGAGGAGAGAGGGAGAGAGAGAGAGAGAGTGAGGAGAAGAGAGTGAGAGCGCGAGAGAGAGGGGAGAGAGCGAGTAAGAGAGAGAGCGAGAGAGAGGAGAGAGCGAAGAGAGCGGAGAGCGAGAGAGGAGAGAGCGAGAGAGAGAGAGGCGAGAGAGCGAGAGAGCGAGAGAGCGAGAGCTGGAGGAGAGAGCGAAGCTGAAAGAGAGAGAGAGCGAGAGAGAGGGAGAGAGAGGCGAGAGAGAGCGAGAGGAGAGAGCGAGAGAGGCGAGAGAGAGAGAGAGGGAGAGGAGAGAGAGAGAGAGAGAGAGAGAGAGAGAGAGGAGAGGAGAGGAGAGAGATCGAGAGAGAGAGGAGGAGAGAGGAGAGAGAGAGAGAGACGAAGAGAGAGAGAAGAGAGAGAGAGAGAGAGAGAGAGAGAGAGAGAGAGAGAGAGAGAGAGAGAGAGAGAGAGAGAGAGAGAGAGAGCATGGGTGTTATTTCCTCAGATCTTCCTGGCCTCTCATGGGAACAGCGCAGATGTGTGATGCCAAGATGGCCACCGCTCGACAGAGCAGAACAAGACCCTATATAAAAAACGGTCTTAACTATAAGTGCTAGAGATATTAACCAATAAGCGCAGAGCTGGATAGAAACGGCAGGTTTTGGTAATCATCACTCAGAGCATTCCTCACCGAGCCAGCAGTCAAAACATTCCCGTGTGTGCATGTGAAGTAGTGACTTATCTAGAAAGGCCACTACAGTCACACGGGGTGTGTGTGTGCGTTTATGCACGTGTAAGTTTGTCTGTGTAAAGACATGAACTCTTCAGAGCTAACTAAATGCAAAACAGATTTCTGATCTCCGTGCAGCCTGGTTTCCCACTGAAGCTAAGCAGTGTTGAGTCTGGCCAATACCTGGATGGGAGACCTTCAGTGAATCCTGTAGGGGGCTAACTGGTTTTTATAGCTATTAGTCTTTATATTATTTTACATGCTTGCCAAGACAAGAAACATCATGTCTTTCCAAACCTGTATGACTTTCTTTCTTCAGCAGAGCACAAAAGATATTTTGAAGAACCTTGGTAACCAAACAACATGAGACCCCATTGACTTCCAATGTATGAAACACAAAATCACAGAGCCATTTCTCAAAATGTCTTTAGTGTTCCACTAGAGAAAGAGTCATTGAGGTTTTCAATGACATAAGAAAATGATGACAAAATGGGTGAACTATCCCAAAAAACTATACCTATAAAACATAAAGGAGGCAGCAAATCATATCAGAGGTATCAGATCTGTACGGTCCATGACACCACCTAAAAGCTCTTTCACACTTCATCAGAACCAAATATCTCTCGCTCGCTCGCACGCACATATTCCTTCCTTTTTACTCCTGTCATTTCTACCCATTCAAATGTTGGCACATCTTTCAGAGGAAAGAGCTGGCGCACGTCAAGCCATCATCGCCTGATAGAAATGCAATGCCAAGCCTCATGCACGCGTGTTATCAGACTTTCTTTCCACGTCAGAGCCGTGCCAACATCTGCCCGCCCTGTTCTCACTCAGTAGATACAGAAGGGAAGTGGAGCACCTCAAATCTTCGCGAGTAAACACTTTTAACGTACAGCTATTTGGCAGGACGACAGCGTTTATCGCTCCTACCCGACAAGCGTGCCTGCGCTACGTTTCACGGTCGCATTGGGATGGCGGCCGAATGGACTGGGCCAGCGACATGTGCTTTTGACTAGGTCAATTACGGGCAAAGAGTAAATATTGATTGTTACAGCATCTTTGCAAAATGGAAGCAATTTAATAGCACGATTTAATCTTTTATCAATCACACGAGCGGCCTGAGAGGAGCAGGCCAAATTGAAACGACTCCACAAGAACATAAACACAGGAGTCAAGTTGAACGAGTTGCATTTCTAATCTTTTGTTGCATACGTAGCTTGCGGCCAAATGCAATACTTGGCATGAGGCACACAGTTCCACCCTTACAGAGGTTTACAACGTATAGCCAAAAACCGCATTTGTTTTATGACGTGCTGTAAAATATAATGGGTTCTAATCGATGCATCATTCATAAGCATCCGTCTTCCACCCTGCGATTATATATCCCATATATCTTAAAAGATGTCAAAGCGTTTTATGGACACATGCTTTGAGGAAACAGGAAGGTTGTAGTAGACGTGAACCTGACACTCGGTTCGCACATTATGTACTTTGTAAAAATGGCCAAATTTTAGAGCCTGTGATGATAGAAATAAAAAACTAGATTTATATTACGCTAACCCAGCTAGGGAAAATTAACAAAAAAAATGTTTTCCTGATTGTACAGAAGCTTTGGGCACTTGTGAACAGGCCAGACTGGGAAACCATTTAAACCAGCGTAAACCAGACCATCGAACCACCAAGGTAATAAGCTATAGTTGCATGTTTATAAGTCATTACCCATAATTCTTTTTGACGGGCCATAAATTTGCATGAAACAGCTGTTAGCAAAATGCACAGAGCTCAAAGGAAGTCAGTGCGCTCCGATGCAAAATGGATCTTTGGATCAGCGGTTCCAGTGTTTATGGGAGTGTCACATTTCCTTAAATGGTCAAAAGCCTCGCAAATGTGTCAATCCTTGAACGTTTAATATTGTATTCCTGCTTTTAATAGTGAATTCCATCATCGCACAGACGACAAAGAGGGTGATAAAATCAGACATCAGGCAACAAAACCGTATCTACAGTATATACAACTTCAGTATCCCACAACACAGCATATTTTTCTGACAAACTGACTTGTCAATACCATATCTTTGCTAGAGGAATAATCTTTTCCAAAAATTATTTTGTGCTATTACATTATTTTGATAATCTTAAAGGGACAGTTCACCCAAAAATGAAAATTCTGTCATGATTTACTCACCCTCGAGGTTTGACAACCATGGTAGAAAAATTAACACTGGTAGTCAAAGGTGTCGCAGAACTGTTTGCTTTCCAACATTCTTCCAAATATCTTTCTCTGTGTTTACCAGAAAAAAGACATTTATACAGATTTGGAACAACTCGAGGGCGAGTAAACGTTGACCGCATTTTTATTTTTGGGTGTACTGTCCCTTTAAGGTTTACACCAAGAACGATAACTATGAAGATAATTATAAAGTTTTAAAGACTGAATAGTGTAACAATAATAACTGCAACAATTGTAACAATAACGACACCTGATTAATGAAAAACACTGACAGCCAATCAGAATCCATCAAATTTAAAGGGCTCACGCATTTAAAATTGTAAAACTGTAGCACACAAGGCCTTTATTACAGTCCAAAATATTTGTGAATCTGAATAGTATATGCAAGAGTGTTCAAAACGTTACCTCTCTGCCTCTAGACGCATCTCCTCGCGCTTCTGTCTCCTGAGCTCCCGGCGCCGTTCGAAATCATCATCCATGCTTCAGTCCTGAGAGCGTGACCCTGAAAAATATACCATATCTCTCCTTTAGTCTCACGCATGAATCTTACACAAACTCACGAAATATTCCCTCTACACGGCATGGTGCATATTACGGAATATGGTTCTGAACGTCTGGATTCCACAGCAGCTGTGTGTATTTGGTTAACCTTTTCACACACAAAAAAATCACGCATTCCCATATGCAAGACGTTTACAGCCATTCTTTTCTCAGCCCGACATCAAACAGATCAGAAGTTTGTTTTCATAATACCACTTAAAATGGAAATTGTGGGGGAGAGAGAGCGAGCGAGGATAGGATTTTAACACAGGATGTCCACTCAGTCAGTCGAGCAGAAAGAGTCTCACTAAATATACTGCGGACTACATAGTTGAGAAAGAGGGCCCACCCAGGAGATATAGAGCTGTTGTCATTAATCTCGGCCCTGTGATGCTATAGACGTTTGGACACCGACGTAACTTAACCATACTGATGATAACCTCTTGAACAGTCTATTGTGAACCATGGCAGAATTTCTCTTTTCTCAATAATAACAACTACTAATGGGAATCGTAAGGAATTGACCAATTCTGATTTATTCTGAAATGCAAGGAAGCATTGTATAAATGTATTTTATGGGTACTTTCATACATCAGCAGAATAAAGTAGATGTTCAAGAAAGTCACGAAAAAACCTTAAAAAGCCTCAGTCGAGGTAGATGGCATCTGTCATTTTTTGTACATTTTGCATCGCCACGTGATGTTTTTCTCTTTGCTCGCTTTTATCTCCGTTATCTTTCCAAAGAAATTGCATGTGACGAAAACTGACGTAACGGAAGATTCTGTCTATATTAAACAGACTGATTCCCCACAGCCACATTTTTATTTGCAAAAACAAACTAAAAAGTTTATTTACAAAGTTTTCTAACGTTTGTAACGTTACTTCTTAAAAAATAGATTGAAAACGACATTTTGATTCCCAGCACAAAGTGTATTTCAGTATGTTTCTCTTTCTGCAGCTGTAGCTACTCCAAACGGCCAAATCCGGCCTTTTCCCATCCAATTTTTTCACCCTCCCTCCTTTTCCGTTTCTCTCCCTACCATTATAGTGCAACCGTCAATCACAGCAGCTTTAGCTCCTCCCTCTCTCCCGTTTCTAAACTGTCCCTCTCTTCACCCTTTTCCCGACTCCTAATTATTCTCATTCCAGTGTTTTTCTCCCCACATCATTCCCTCCCTCTCTCTTCTGCTTATGCCGTTGTCGCTGGTTAGTTTTGTTCTGCAACACTTCTGACAGCATTGTTCGAGAAGCGACTCTGATGAATGTTCAACTACAGCCACACTACTAAAAACTACAGATAATATCATTCATTTTTATAAACATTAATTTTTATCTGGCATCTTAAATAAAGTGACAGTACCTAAACACAACCATTATAAATAAAATGTCATTGCTAAATGGTCTAAACCATATAACTACTGTACATGGCTATAAAAAGAGACAAAATAAAGATATAAAAACATTGGTGTGGTGTTAGAGTGTTAGTTTACACAAAGTATGTGAAAGAATATGAGGCGCAGAAGGTCTTGGTGCTCTGACACAGAAGAACAGGAAACACCTTGAGCCCTCCTCCATATTCAAATGAGAGAGAGAGAGAGAGAGAGCGAGAGAGAGAGAGAGAGAGCGAGAGAGAGAGCGAGAGAGAGAGAGAGAGAGAGAGCGAGAGAGAGAGAGCGAAGAGAGAGCGAGGAGAGGAGAGAAGAGCGGAAAGA